>NW_027397084.1:2911986-2937483 GCF_003265705.2 Callorhinus ursinus
GGGGGGGGGGTGGGAGAGGGAGAAGCAGGCTTCCCGCGGAGCACGGAGCCCGATGCGGGGCTCCATCCCAGGACCCTGGGACCATGACCTGAGCCGAAGGCAGATGCTTAACGACTGAGCCACCCAGGCGCCCCTCTAACCCACCTTTTTAAAGAACTATTTTACAGAACTATGTTTAATGCTCAATTTCAGTAATCACCTATTAACTTCCTGCAGGATAAGAATGTTCCATGGAAAATGCTCACGTTCAGGAAAATGCTCTCCTAGATTTTCATCCCAGTTGATTTTTAGCAGTGTGAAGTTGGGCACGTTACCTCACCTCTTGGGATTCAGTTTCTTGTCCTTAACCTGCAGTGGTAGAAATCTCCCCCCACCGGCAAAACTTTGTATAAACTATACTTTGCTCTCCCAAACTTAGGGACTATCAATATTAACGCTAGGACTTTTAGCTATTTGAGTCCATGCCCCACCCTGCTGCCAGTGTCCCAGTGCCCTTAACACCCCCCAACACACACACACACACACACACACACACACACACACACACACACACAGTACTTGGCTTCTACAGGCCTGAGCCCCTTCACCATCCTGGGGCTCTGACCTCCCTCTCTCTTCTCTTCCTAGGTCCCAAAAGAGGTACAGAAGATGTGGGGCTTGATTCTGGGCAGGCACTACCCCACCTCTGGCTGCATGTGGATGGGCAAAGGGTGGAATTCAGCCAACGGCTCTCAGGGCCCCTGGGTTAGGATTCCAGCGCCCTAGGGCCCCAGGTGGGAGTTGGGGCAGGAGATCATACCGAGGTTACCTGCCAGTTGGGTGGTGTCCAGGACTGGTCAGTTTGTGGTGACGCCTCCCGCAAGCCTTGCCCAGCCAGGCTTCACTTTCGGGGTCCCTCTTTCCTTACCCTCCCATGCCAGCCCTGTACCCACCTCCAAAGCACATATAGTTTCAGAACATCCAGGATATTCGCTTGAAGAAGGACTTCTTCATAAAGTATCAGGACCATGGCTTCTCAGAGATCTTTACTAACTCACGTGAGGTGAGCAGCCATCTCCGGCTGCCTCCGGGGGAATATGTCATCATTCCCTCCACCTTTGAGCCACACAGGGATGCTGACTTCCTGCTTCGGGTCTTCACAGAGAAGCACAGCGAGTCCTGGTGAGGAGCCCTACCTCGCTGCTCCAAGGCCACCTGCCCAAGAGCTGTAGGATGTCACGCTTAGGGAGCAGTCATCTGGGCCTCCCCAAATCTACCCTTATTTTAAGTCAGGGAAACTGAGGCACAAGGAGGAGGAGTCCCTGTTGGGAGCAGACCAGAATCAGAACCCAGATCCCATGCAGCCTGTTCCACGTTGCTTCAGATACATGACATGATCTCCTCACAACCACCCCATTAAAATCCCTGTCTCCCTGATCCTGGATACCTCCCAAGACTTCCTCCACTTTTGCTCAGGGAACTGGATGAAGCCAACTATGCTGAGCAACTCCAGGAGGTGAGGGGATGCTGTGGGGTGGAGGGATCAGAGGAAGCATCTGGGGAGTGTGAAGGAACTTTCTGGACTGGGTCCCCTTCCCACTCCTTTCCCTGCAGGAGAAATTCTCTGAGAAGGACATAGATCAGGACTTCATACATTTGTTTGAGATAGTGGCAGGAGGAGAGGTGAGAGACTGAGGCCTGGGTGCCCAAAGGAGGTGGCCAGGGTGAAGGTGTCGGAGAAGAAGTTGACGGTCCCCCTTTCTAGGGCAAGGAGATCGGCATGTATGAGCTACAGAAGCTGCTCAACAAGGTGGTCACCAAACGTGAGTCTTTCAACCCTCCCCCCGCCCCCACCGCTCACAACCCTTCCCCTGCAGCTTGTGCCTTACCTCCACCACTCCCGGCATCCCCCACAATGTTCCACTCACTCCTTCTGTCTTCCCGCCCCTTCCCTCCCTCACAGTCAGAAACTTCAGGACCACGGGCTTCGGCCTAGATGTGTGCCGCTGTATGGTCAACCTCATGGATGTATCTTCTTGTCCAGCGCTCTCCCACCCCTGACCCCCACCCCCAAGCCTAGCCCCCAGAGGTGGTCACCTCTCTGGCCAGCCATGCCCTCCTTCCTGCTGGGGATTAGACTCTGAGGTAGCAAAAGATGCCATTCTGGCTGTTACCATAGTGACCACACAGGAATCCCTGGTCTCACACGGCCCCCCACTCAGTGAGCCCCTCTGCTTCCCTGACCCCAAGATACCCTCTTCACTCTTCTCTGGCATCCTTGACCACCCCCCAGAAAGATGGCTCTGGCAAGCTGGGGCTTCCCGAGTTCCAGATCCTGTGGAAAAAAATCAAGAAATGGATGGTAAAAAAAAAAAAAATTGAAAGGGCAGTTTATGGCGGGCAGAGAGGGCGGTCCTCAGGAGTGATGGGGATTAGTAGGGATGATGCTAGAATGGGAGCCCCCGACTAGACACACACACACAGGACAGGATCTGTGGAAGTGTTTGTATATTGGCTAGCCAAAATATTTATTTATTTATTTATTTATTTATTTATTTATTTTTTACAGATTTTATTTATTTATTTGACCGAGAGAGACACAGCGAGAGAGGGAACACAAGCAGGGGGAGTGGGAGAGGGAGAAGCAGGCTTCCCGCGGAGCAGGGAGCCCTGATGCCGGGCTCCATCCCAGGACCCTGGGATCATGACCTGAGCCGAAGGCAGACGCTTAACGACTGAGCCACCCAGGTGCCCCTAGCCAAAATATTTAACAACCAGTACAGTCCAGGCATCAGCCAGCTTAAAGGGTACATGCGGAAGGCCCAGTTGGGAGTGGGTCTTTCAGACCACTGACTCAGTTTCCAACCCCCTTCCCTTGCCAGACGTCCCCTACAGTCACTAGATGACAGGAATATTGGTCACTCAGGGAGTGGGCCACGGTAGGCAGCCCTGGGTCTTGGGTAGCCCTTGTAGGTTAACTGTATGAAAGCCTTTCATTATTTCAACCACCACCCTATGCACACGGCCCTACCTCATCTGTCTGTCCCTTCAGGACATCTTCCGAGAGTGTGACGAGGACCACTCAGGCAGCTTGAACTCCTATGAGATGCGCTTGGCAATCGAGAAAGCAGGTTAGCAGGGGGTCAAGAGAGGGTTTGGGGGCAGGGAGGGAGGATGCAGTGGCCAGAGGGCTGGACCCTCCTCCTCACTCCTCTCTCTCCCAGGCATCAAGCTGAATAACAAGGTGACACAGGTGCTGGTGGCCAGGTATGCAAACGATGACATGATCGTGGATTTTGACAGCTTCATCAGCTGCTTCCTGAGGCTGAAGGCCATGTTCAGTGAGTCAGTCATCTGCCCACTCCCCACCTTGGGCTAAGGACCAGGGGCCGCCTCCCACACACCCACATGAGGAGCACTCTGCTCCCAAACCATGTCCCCTTAAGAGCACAGATGATCTGGGTTCAAATCCCAGCTCCACCAGTTGTTGGCTCTGTGCCTTGAGCAAGTCATTTATCTCTCTGTGGCTCTGTCCTCTGTTCTCATCTATAAAATGTGGACAACAGGGGCGCCTGGGTGGCTCAGTTGTTAAGCATCTGTCTTCGGCTCAGGTCATGATCCCAGGGTCTTGGGATCCAGTCCTGCATCGGGCTCCCTGCTCAGTGGGAAGCCTGCTTCTCCCTCTCCCACTCCCCCTGCTTGTGTTCCCTCTCTCGCTGTGTCTCTCTCTGTCAAATAAATATATAAAATCTTTTAAAAAATAAAAATAAAAAAATAAAATGTGGGCAACAACAATATTGGCCTCCTAGGATGGAGGTCCAGAATACAGGAGTTCGCATATGGCGACGCTTAGCATACGGCCCATAGCAAGACCATGAGGTGTTATCCTTAAGTCCTTCCAGGGCTGAGGGTTAGCTGGGAAGCAGCAAGGGACAGCTTCTTACGCCCTTTCTGACATCCTGCCTCTTTGGGAGTAGGTCTTGCAGACCACAGACTCAGCTCCCAAACCCCTCCCCTTGCCTCCTCTCTGAAACAGCATACTTTCTGTCCATGGACCCCAAGAATACTGGCTATATTCACCTGAATCTGAACCAGGTACATGGAAGGGATTTTCTGGCACTCCCACTCGCGGCACCCTCAGCCATCCTACCCACCCCCCAATCCTTGGATCTGCTTCTTTTCTCCCCACAGTGGCTGCAGACAACCATGTGGGGATAGAGGAGCTCCAGGAGCCTGGCTCCCACCACCACCACCACCAGTGTGGGGCTTCTGGCCCCAGAGCAGGGGCTTCCTTGCTGCACTCGGCTCTGCAGTCTCTGCTGATGGAATGGGCTCCAGCTAGTGGCACCCGGGCCCTGGATGCTGAGCTTACTCCAGCGCCAAGCCCTCTATCGCCACCCTCCCATTGCCCACCCTCCCAGCCCAACGTGTTTCTCTTTTTCCCCAGCCTGCTTCTGGTGGCTGGATTCCCCCGTCTCTCTCTCTCTCTCTCTCTCTCTCTCTCTGAGTATATTTTACCGAGATTAAGTGTCACTTCCCCAGTGGCTGTGGAGGCTCTCCACCACTTTCCTGCTCATACCCATCTGCTCACTACCCTCCTGGCACAGCCCCTCTCTTCTCTGCCTCACTTGGGGGCGTTATAATAAATAGCCCATGCCGCTGGCTTCCATGTCCCTTGTTTCTATGTCAAGAAAATTCCGGCAGGGGTGGAAATCACTTCCCCAGCCCCAAAGAGGGGCCCCAGTAGCTCTCAGGGTGTCACCCTACTTCCAGGGAAGAATGTGTGACTGTCACAAAAACTAGAGGGCGCTGTTGACATTTATGTGCGGTACCAGGGATGCCAAAGGCACAGCAGTCCCTCCCCGCAGACTGTACTGAGCATGGTACCAAGGAGCAGCATGGGAGGAGACAGCACTGGGCAAAGTTAGGGGCCCACAGGGCCCTTGCTTCCTCTCTCCTCCCCTGAGGTCTCCAAAGGTGGCAATGCAGGCGTCTCAAAGGTCAAAAATCCAACACCCCCACCAGCTAGCAGATCATAGAAATGAACCGACCCTCCTTGGTGTGAGGCCAGGAGGGCTGAGGACTGTGGGAACAGGTGAGTTCCTGCCTGCCTGGAAGGTGTTCTGGTTCAAATCATTTTTATTAGAGACTTGTTGCCTGCCAAACTACTGCCCTCACAGAAAGTATCAAGGGACCCTTGGTCCCCCAGTTCTGGACCTTGGAGTCTCTACCCCCAGATCCCCCCTCCCCCAGCTTCTTGCAGCAGTGAGAAGCCCAGACCACCTACAGCAGCCCCTCAACTGCACATCGCCTATCCTTCCAGATCTTTCCATGGCTTCCCCTCTGGTCTCTCTGGCCTGTACACCAGGTCCTGTGCGTGCAAGCTTTTTAGCCTCTTGGCCAGAGACAGCTTACAAATCCTCTTAGCTTAGGGACCTGTTGACCTTAAATACATCTAGATCCTTCCTGCATGTGTGTGCACTTTTGTCTTGGGGAGGGGAAGGGAAGGGAGGGGAAGGGCGTGGCTGGCTTCGAGTTCCTCCTGCAGCCTTGCTCCTAGGCTTCCTTCCATTTGCAGGACACCCACCCACCCCTCTTATGCTTAGCTGGGGGCTGGGATTCCAATCCCCCCTCCCAGTCTGGTGACTGATTCTCTGCACCATCCCTGCCCCCTGCCCCCTGCCTCCTTTGTGTCCTCAAAGATGAAACTGGGTCAGCCACTCTTCCCCTCAACTGCCGCTCCCACTGCCTCCCAGAAATCATCTCCACCGGCCACCTCCCTCTTCCTTCCTCTGTCCTCTACAAATTCTGTCTGAGAGGTCACACTCTCTTGAGGAGCCTCTTAAAGATTGGTTCCTCCGTCCCACCTTCTGCCACCTTTTCCCCACAGAGCTGCTCTCTAAGGAGCAAAGAAATGTTCCAGGGGGGCAGGGCAGGGATCATCTGGGGAGGCCTGGAAACTAGCAGGTCCTTTGAACTTTTGAGAGGTCCTGGGCAGTCCCACTGGGTTCTGGGAAGCCCAGCAAGATGCTGACCCCACATCTCGTTCCTTGCCCTAGCGCAAGATGCCGCCAACTTCTGTCTGGGTCGTTTGGGGCAAGTTATTTTACTTCTCTGACAGTCTCCTTTTTCTCACCTGTGGACTGGTGATGTTAAACAATGAAAATTTTACTGAGTAATTTAAAAAATCAAATTGGCGGGCGCCTGGGTGGCTCAGTCGGTTAGGCATCTGCCTGGTTAAGCATCTGCCTTCGGCTCAAGTCATGATCCCAGGGTCCTAGGATCGAGCCCCGCATCGGGCTCCCTGCTACGCGGGAAGCCGGCTTCTCCCTTTCCTACTCCCCCCCCACTTGTGCTCACTCTCTCTCTCAAATAATTAAAATCTTAAAAAAAAAATCAAATTGGCTTTATTGAACAGTTCCTACATCGGGCTGCATCCCACCTAGCAAACAGAAAGGTTTGTAGAAAAAGAAAAAGAAGGATTTGTAAATGTAGAGAGGAGGGGGATGGGAAGGGATTATCAGCAAAGAGGATGTTGTTTTAGGTAAGGTCCCCTCCTAAGGGGCACAGGAGGGGTCTATCTGTAAATTTCCTAGTGCTGCCCAGGGACTTCCAGGTTGACTGGTTAGAGGTCACATTTCTGGAGGGGATTAAAACAACAATTAGGTTAGGCATTAAGTCTTGGTTTGCTGATGTGGGGCCTTAACATAAGTGACTCCATGTGGGGCCTGTGGTTTTCTTTTCAGCAACATCTCCCTATTGGTTAGATTCTAAGCTTACCTGAGACAGGGGATCAAAATGTAAGGCATTCTACGACTATGGTTAGTCACAGGTTACAACTTCAGGTTCACAATTGTTTTTTGTTTGTTTTTTTTTTTAAAGATTTTATTTATTTATTTGACAGAGAGAGACACAGTGAGAGAGGGAACACAAGCAGGCGGAGTGGGAGAGGGAGAAGCGAAGCAGTCTTCCTGCGGAGCAGGGAGCCCGACGCGGGGCTCGATCCCAAGACCCTGGGATCATGACCTGAGCCGAAGGCAGACGCTCAACGACTGAGCCACCCAGGCGCCCCCACAATTGTTTTTAAGTAATCTCTACACCCACCATGGGGCCTGAACTCACAATCCAGACATCAAGAGTCGCATGCTAAAAAAAAAAAAAAAAAAAAAACTTGCATACTCTACCAACTGAGTCAACCAGGTGTCCCAAAGTTCATAATTTTTAAGTCAGTTGTCCTTTCATTCTTTTTCTGACAGTCCAGTCTTCAGGAGATCACATGCTTGGTGGTTAGCGGCGGCGAACATGCATTTAAAGCTTTTGAGAGAGTAAAATGCACCAGGGAGATTATTGTGATTCTTATAAACAGGATAATCCCTAACCTCTGGAGTGCACTTCAGAGCCATTGTCTCCAAGACCCAAACTAATCAGAATCAAGTAAGACAAAGCTAGACCTCGCTGAAGGAGTCACCATTTTAAGCCCAGTGGCTTGCTCAGTGATCTTGTGCAATTGAGTTTCAACTTCCCCAGAAGGGTTAATCTGTGTGCTGCAAGTGGTGTTGGCCACAGCACAGACACCTCTTTGCTCAGCTGAAAGATAATCAGAAGCTATCTGATTATAAAGAACAATTTTGGCTGGAGAGCTGGAAGGATCTTTGTTGGGCAGCTATTGTCTTAGTGACAGATTCTGTGGATATCTTTAAGAGTTAAGGAAAGGTTTCCGATCATATTCTCTTTTTTTAAGATCTTATCTATTTATTTGAGAGAGAAAGAGAGAGCATGAGCAGGGGGAGGAGCAGAGGGAGTGGGAGGAGCAGGCTCCCCGCGGAGCAGGGAGCCCAATGCCAGGCTGGATCCCAGGACCCCGAGATCATGACCTGAGCCAAAGGCAGACGCTTAACTGACTGAGCCACCCAGGTGCCCCTGATCATATTCTTATTTATATTTCCTCCTAACCAGGGAAGTATGGCTCTGCCAAAGGAAGCAAATCCTGAGTTGTGAATGCCTCCTAGTAGGTCTTTTCTAACTCGAAGATGTAAATCCAGGGGAGTCAACCAATAAGATGTCTGATTTCACTTGCAAAAAGTTGGGGGCACGGTGAGGTGAGATACCCTAAGAGGCATTGCCTGGCTGTGTCCCAGCCATCTGAACATTCACAGGCCCAAGGAGAGTGCTAACCACCAAAGACAAAGGACAAGCCCGGTCAGGGCACAAACCTCTTCCACCAAGGTGGCATGGCGAATGGACAGATAGGAGTTTTGGGTGACAAGTCCAGCAGTCTGAAAGGCCAAGTTTACCTCCCTCCACAATGGCCTGAGAGATCCCAATGATGTCATCTTTCCAGGCCAGTGCCAGAGTGAAAAAAAGAAAGGTTTCCTCTTCAGTTAAAGTGTGAGGCCTCTGACCCAGCAATTGCACTACTGAGTATTCACCCCAAAGATACAGATGTAGTGAAAAGAAGGGGCACATGCACCCCAATGTTCATAGCAGCAATGTCCACAATAGCCAAACTGTGAAAGTCCCTCTTACTTTCAAAGGCAAATATTATGGAGATTCATCCTCCCCATTCATGGGCTCCCCAGTGTGAAAGTCTGTTTTCTGTCCTTCTCTGAGCCCACGCTGGGGCTCAAATCCATGACCCTGAGATCTTGAACTCATAGCCCTGAGATCAAGAATCACATGCTCTTTCCACTGAACCCCCAGGTGCCCTGAGAAAATTTTTGACAGAGAGAAAAGCCAACTTCCAATTTTCCAGCAGTGTACTTTTGATATTAAAACTCATTTTTATTTGATTTTTTATTTTTTTAAGAGAAAGAGAGAGAGTGTATGTGGGTGGCGGCAGAGGGAGAGGGAGAGAGAATCTTAAGCAGGCTCCATGTTCAATGTGGAGGTGGAGGCAGGGTTCGATCTCAAAACCCTGAGATCGTGACCTGAGCTGAAATCAAGAGTCAGATGCTCAACTGACTGAGCCTCCCAGGCACCCCTAAAACTCATTTTAAATAAGTTCATCTTAATCTTAGCCAGCTTGATCACACATTAAAATTCCTTTTCAAAAATTCCTTTTCCACAAATCTTCTACAACTTTCTTTTTCTTTCTGTTTTACATTCAGATTTTGTCCTGTATTTTCCCTCTTTAAATACCCTCATTTTGGGGGGGGCGCCTGGGTGGCTCAGTCCTTAAGCCTCTGCCTTCGGCTCAGGTCATGATCCCGGAGTCTTGGGATGGAGTCCCACAACAGGCTCCCCCTTCTCTGTGGGGAGTCTGCTTCTCCCTCTGCCTCTGCCTGCCACTCCCCCTGCTTGTGCTCACTCTGTCTCTCTCTATGTCAAATAAATAAATAAAAATCTTTAAAAAAAAAAAAAAGAACCTTAACTAAGAAGTAAATAATTGTGAACTGTCTTTTACATTAACATACTCTGAATTGTCGGGTGTCCAAGTGGCTCAGTCGGTTAAGCATCTAGCTCGGGTCATGATCCTAGGGTTCTGTCCCAGGGATTGAGTCCTGAGTCGGCTCCTTGCTCGGTGGGAAGCCTGTTTCTCCCTCTGCCTGCCGATCCCCCTGCTTGTGCGTTCTCGCTCTCTCTCTCTGACAAATAAAATCTTTTTAAAAAATACTGTGAATTTTCAGATTTATAAATACTTATTATGATTTCTAGAAACATGTTTTTAAAAAAAAATTTTTTAAGATGTATTCATTTATTTTGGAGAGAGATAGAGCAGGGGGAAAAGGCAGAGAGAGTCCCAGGCAGACTCCGCCCTGAGTGTGGAGCCCATGGGGGGCTTGATCCCACAGCCCCAAGATCACGACCTGAGCTGAAACCAAAAGTCGGATGCTTGAGCAACTGAGCCACACAGGCGTCCCTAGAAACATGTTTTTTTTATAGAAAATTTCTTAACATGGCATAAAACATGTTTACTAATAGATGCAATTATCTTTAGTTCCTCTGTAAAAGGAAGCAAAAAGAGGATAAGCCTATGTTCAATAATTAACGTATTTGGAAATGATCTAGATATTCTATGAATTTAACTTAATTCATCACTTAATTTAGCAAAACTTTAAGATTTCAGGTTACCAAAAAGACCTGAGGAAGGGGTGCCTGGCTGGCTCAGTCAGTAGGGCACGCGACTCTTGTTGTCAGGGTCATGAGTTCTAGCCCCATGTTGGGTGTGGAGCCTAATTAAAAACAAGACAAAGAAGATGTTTAAAAGATTTGAGGAAACTTTTTTTTTTTTAATTTAAGTAATCTCTACTCCCAATGTGAGGCTTGAACTCACAACCCTGAGATCAAGAGTCACATGCTCTTCCGACTGAGCCAGTGTGGCGCCCCATGAGGAAACTGTTTTAAAAGTTTATCTAAAAAATTTTTATCTTATTTACATCTATCCAATTTATTTTTTCATAACAATTATGTTTAGATTACCCACAAAAACTTCATGAAACATTAGATAAAATCAACCATTGTCCCAAGTTATTCTTCTTGTTGACAAATTTTGTAACAGAGATAACATGACCTTACTTGATTATTAAACCCGGGTAGGAGAAAAGTATTATATTTAATGCTAATAACTTTATTTTTTTTAAGATTTTATTTATTTATTTGACAGAGAAAGACACAGCGAGAGAGGGAACGCAAGCAGGGGGAGTGGGAGAGGGAGAAGCAGACTCCCCGCTGAGCAGGGAGCCCGATGCAGGGCTCGATCCCCGGACCCTGGGATCATGACCTGAGCCGAAGGCAGATGCTTAATGACTGAGCCACCCAGGCGCCCCAATGCTAATATCTTTAAAGATATGTCTATTTTAATTAAACTAACACCCTTAACCTAGCTTTAATACCAAATATCTTCCCAGATTGCGTGAACCTGAAAAGCATTTGGGTTAGTTTCTATTATATTTCTGGGATTTAGAAATATTTCATTTATAAGTGCTTATTTTTATGCCAGTTAAATAGAAGTCTTTACAGGGGCACCTGGGTGGCTCAGTTGTTAAGCATCTGCCTTTGGCTCAGGTCATGATCCCAGGCTCCTGGGATTGAGCCCCACATAGGGACCTTATAGTTAATTATTTTAGCCATGATATGGGCATGAAAATGCAAAGCCCTAGTTTATAGAAGAACAGTTGGATCCAAACTGTTTTTGTGGCAGATGGAATAAGTTAAGGTCACCTGCTCAGATGGCTAAAGATTATTCTACCAATACTTGTGGAAAAAACACATAACTTTTCATTCGTCTAAATTTCAAACGGCCTTTCTCCATTTTGTTCTACTCCCGGTAAGAATTACCTCGGGTGAAATAGGCAAAGGGAATTAAGACTACAGACTTCCAGTTATAAATTTTAAAAAGAGGGGGGGAAAGAAAAAGAATTACCTCCCTGAGGTTTCTACTTTTAATATATATTTTTAAAGATTTTATTTATTTATTTGATAGAGAGAGACACAGCGAGAAAGGGAACACAAGCAGGGGGAGTGGGAGAGGGAGAAGCAGGCTTCCCGCCGAGCAGGGTCCCCGATGCAGGGCTCGATCCCAGGACCCTGGGACCATGACCTGAGCCAAAGGCAGATGCTTAACAACTGAGCCACCCAGGCGCCCCTACTTTTAATATTTTTATCTCAAAGTCCCAGGGAGAGAATTCAAATCCCTTCAAGAAGGACTCTGGTTTTTTCAAAGTCAATAATTTATAAGCCTCTTGAGATAAATAGGGGAGGTTTGGGGATCAGTAAAGAAATAAATGAACTTTGAATCGCCTCTAGAGCTACATGTCTAGTTTTATAAAGATTTGTGAGATGCGGACAGTTGCCTTTACTCCCGCTTCTTTAGAGAGTTGTAGCCTGGGTGTGGAGGGCTGAACTAGTCATCCGCCTACGTTGGAATGTTTGTTTGTTTGTTTGTTTGTTTCTGGGTACGTTTTGCTGAGAGAAAAGAGCTTCCATCAGTTTTTCCAGGATGCCACCTGAAGGTTCTGAGCAGGTTTTTGGTGTTGTGTTTTTTTTTAATTCAATTAATTAACATATACTGTATGATTAGTTTCAGAGGTAGAGTTTAGTGATTCTTCAGTTGCAGGTAACACCCAGTCTGAGCAGGGTTTGAAGAGGAAAGAGTGATATTTACTAGAATTTGACAAGGTTTGGTTTTGTTTTGCTTTTTATTTTTTTTTAAGATTTTATTTATTTATTTGACAGAGAGAGATAGCAAGAGCAGGGAACACAAGCAGGGGGGAGTGGGAGAGGGAGAAGCAGGCTTCCCACCGAGAAGGGAGCCCGATGCGGGGCTCGATCCCAGGATCCTGGGATCATGACCTGAGCCGAAGGCAGACGCTTAGCGACTGAGCCACCCACGTGCCCCTTGTTTTGCTTTTTAGATTTCCCCTGGCTGTCTAAAAGAATAATGTAGCAGTTCACCAGAAAATCCTTGAGTCCCATCAGCTCTGGGAGGGGCTCACAGGAGGGGGCGGTATGCGGTGGGGGGGGTAGCTCCTTTGAAGGTAGATATGGGGCTCTCTGTAAGGTCATTAACTTGGCGGACTTTGTCTACAGTCATGTAAAGACAATTCAGACAGAGGGTAACTAGAATCAATATTTGAGTAAAGGACAGAGGGAGGCAGTAAGAATTATAACAGTCTTCCAGTCGTTTGTATGGCTTCTGGGTCTTTTTAATTTTTTATCAGCTTTTTTGCAACAAAACTTTCAATAAAGCTGTTTTTGCAATTTTGAAGCCTTTGTTTTTATGTGCACTTCTCATAGGATCTTATCTGCTTGGAACTTTCTTCATAATGGTCACTGTAATTCTAGGTTGTAATTCCCCCGAGGGGCTGGTAGCAGTTTGGTAAGGCCCTCATTTCTGTCCAGCCATATCCAAGTGGTAAATGGGGTGCAGCTCACATTTCCATCTGGCCTTACTCTGGGGACTCGCACCTGATAGTTACAAAGCCAAGTTCTTCAGGACACAGATCATGCTTAGTAAGAGTCTGACATTTTCATAGATATTTATAGCTTCCAGAACGGCAGTTCTTAGACATAAAATAAGCAGATGCCCCGGAAGGTGGTACACTTGACTCTCTAGAAATGAAGGATCCCACCTTCATTATTTATTTACTTATTTTTATTGTGTTGTTTGTTTTGTTTTCCAGTTTAGCCTTTGGATTTCTTGAAGCCAGATTAGTCCCTGAGAGAGATGCACCGTGGAGTTGGGGTTCTGTGGTGTTTCACACTGTGTCACCTCATTGCACGGAAACTCTCTTGAGTTTGGCAGGTGACTTAGTGTTGATCTAACCCTTTCTGTGACTAACTTGTCCTAACACAGGGATCTTTGGGTCAGGTGGCACATGCTCTAACAACTCTGAAACATTTGCCCCACGCCCACCAATTTCTGTGGCTTGTTGGCCTCCAAGATCCCCATCAGCCTTTACCTGAGGAGAACATTAACAGAAACCAAGAGAAACCGAGGGAACAGACTGTGGACACCGGCAGTACCCAAAGAACTAGGGATTGGAAAGAGGACTGAACCAGCAGACCTCAAACAATGGGAATGCAGACTGATTCCAAACAAATGGACAACAGCTGCCAAAAGCTCAGCTCCCAGCATGGCATCTGGGGACAGAACCAAGGGCTGGGGTTTAGATGTCACTGCACACCGGCCCATAGCAAGACCCTGTGCACCACTAGCAACTCCACAGGCAGACTTGGGGACCTCAGATTGGACCTGGGGCAAGAAGTTCCAAACAACTGGGGACCTGCAGACTGAACCAAGGACTAGGGCCTCAGGTTTCAGATGGAAGCATCTGCCAACTCAAGCTGACCCACTAAGCTCTGGACTAGAAACCAGTTGGATCCGGAGCTCATCAAAAAGAGAGCCTAGCTCCCAACTGAGAGAGACTTACCCACGGTCCTCAGAAATGGTGAGAAAGACAGTGAACTCAAAAAGGGGTTCGCAGGCACCGTGCCCATCAGCGGTCTTCTTCAATCTGCAACTGCAACCAAATCTGTTAAACAACAAAAATTCAACTCCAGCAATTTAAATGATCAAATTGACTTTATTGAACAATTGATGAATCGGGCAGCCTCCCACCTAGCAAACAGAAAAAGCCCCGTCCAGCTATAGAAAATGAAAGGTTTGCAAAGGCAGAGAGGAAGCAGGAAAAGGAAATAATTAGCAGGGTGTATTGTTTTAGGCAAGGGAAACAGAATGGGTCTATCTGTAAATTTCCTAGTGCTGCCCAGGAAATTCTAGGTTGAGTGCTTAGAGGTCACATTCCTGGGAGGGGTTGAAACTGCAGTTAAGTTAGGTATTGAGTCTGGGTTTGCTGATGTGGGCCTTAACCTAAGTAACTCCATTTTATTTTATTTATTTATTTTTAAAGATTTTATTTATTTATTTGACAGAGAGAGACATAGCAAGAGCAGGAACACAAGCAGGGGGAGTGGGAGAGGGAGAAGCAGGCTTCCCGCTGAGCAAGGAGCCCGATGTGGGACTCGATCCCAGGACCCTGGAATCATGACCTGAGCCGAAGGCAGACGCTTAACGACTGAGCCACCCAGGCGCCCATAAGTAACTCCATTTTAGACCTCTGGTTTTCTTTTTAACAGGGGTGCCAGTGGCTCTCAGGGCGTGCTGTGCAGACAACTGAGACGGAAGTGTGCTCAGTGCCTGGCACACAGTCAGCACTCCCCAGGTGGCAAACTCATCATCATCACCACTTAGATTCCAAGGAGCCCCATCTGCAGTCTGTGTGCTGAACAACTAAAAGGAGGGTCATTCACCTAGATTGTGATGTGAGCCCCCCTCCGCCAAACTCAGAGTTCTACCACTGGGCAGCTGCCCAGTATTCAAGAAGTGAGATGAATTCGCAAACATTTAATAAATATATCTAGTGAACACATGCATCCAACACGTATGCCAGCATGCATACATCACAGTCCCCCACATCCACAATCTACACAGAAGCGCCCCCCACCCCCGCCAGCTGCACCGGGTCTGGCTGCTCCCTCCTCCTGCCTGCCAAATCTGCATCAGCCCTCACCTTTTCTTCAGCCCCTTTAGACTCCATCTTCATCTGCCTCCTCCCTCAGTCTAACGCCCCGGAATGCCACTCCCACTTTGTCCTCGCTGTCTCCTGTGGATCTGTCACCACGCTTTCTGCTCTTCTCTTCTGGTCTTCAGTGTGGGTAGCTTCCTATGTTCAGAGCACGGGGTGGTAGGGTCCTGCTGGGGAAGCCTTCGCCCCTGCTGCCTGCAACCTGCACAGCTCATGCTGGGTAGTCTTGATTGAGGCTGTGTGGCAATCTAGACCACATCTTGATGACTAACTGCCATTCTCCACAGCTGCTGCCCCCATTTCCTTCGGAACCCCCTCCCTGGCCTCCCATTTTTCTGCAAAGATGAAGCCACATCAGAACACCCTCAGCCCGACTTCTCCAGTCCCTCAGAATATTGCCGTAGCTTCGTCCTCTGGTTTCTGAGACAGTGGGGTCTCAAGTGTACCAGAAATCTTGCCATGTGCAACAACATGGATGGACTTTGAGGGCATTATGCTAAGTGAGATAAGTCAGGCGAAGACAGACAAATACTGTATGATCTCACTTATATGTAGAATCTAAAAAAAAAAAAAACACAATACAAAAAAGCAAAAAACCTACCTCAAAAACCAACAGATTGGTGGTTATCAGAGGTGGGGATGAGGGGTGGGCAAAATGGGTGAAGGGGGTCTAAAAGGTATAAACTTCCAGTTATAAAATAAATACATCATGGGGATGTTATGTATAGCATCATGACTACGATTAATAATACTGTATCACAGCTTTGAAAGTTGCTAGGAGAATAGCTCTTTTTTCTTTTTTAAGATTTTATTTTTAAGTAATCTCTACACCCAACGTGGGGCTCGAACTCACAACCCCAAGATCAAGAGTCGCATGCTCCACAGACTGAGCCCACCAGGTGCCCTGCAAGGAGACCAGTTCTTAAAAGGTCTCAACACAAGAAGAAAACTGTGTAACTATGTATGGTGATGGATGTTAAGTAGATTTATTGTGATCATTTTGTAATATATGCAAACATGAAATCATTATGTTGTATACCTAAAACTAATATAATGTTATATGTCAATGATTTCTCAGTTAAAAAAATAAAATGTGTGGGGCACCTGGGTGGCTCAGACACTTAACAGTGTCTGCCTTTGGCTCAGGGTCATGATCCCAGGGTCCTGGGACTGAGCCCTGCATCAGGCTCCCTGCTCATCGGGGATCCTGCCTTTCCCTCCCCCTCTGCCCCCCCAAACTCATGCTTTCTCTCTCTGTCAAATAAATAAATAAAATATTTAAAAATTTTTATTTATTGGGGCGCCTGGGTGGCTCAGTGGTTAAGCATCTGCCTTCGGCTCAGGTCATGATCCCGGGGTCGGGGATCGAGCCCCGCATCGGGCTCCCTGCTCTGCGGGAAGCCTGCTTCTCCCTCTCCCGCTCCCCCTGCTTGTGTTCCCTCTCTCACTGTATCTCTGTCAAATAAATGAATAAAATCTTTAAAAAATTTTTTTTAATTTTATTTATTTTTTTAAAGATTTTATTTATTTATTTGACAGAGAGAGAGAGCACAAGCAGGGGGAGCAACAGAGGGAGAGGGAGAAGCAGGCTCCCCGCTGAGCAGGGAGCCCAATGTGGGGCTCAATCCCAGGACCCTGGGATCACGACCTGAGCTGAAGGCAGACGCTTAACAGACTGAGCCATCCAGGTGCCCCCAAATTTCTTTTAATTAAAATAAATTGCTAGAAACCCCATGGAATATCAGGCAGCAGTTAGAAGCAGTGGACGGGATGCCATACAGCAACAGCTATAAGATCCTGAAAACATACTGAGGGGAAAATAGTAAGGCAAAATGAACACGATAGCTTTTTTGTACAGTTTTTTTTAAATGATGCTTCTTTTTTCTTTTTTTAAGATTTTATTTATTTATTTATTTGACAGAGAGAGAGATAGCGAGAGAGGGAACACAAGCAGGGGGAGTGGGAGAGGGAGAAGCAGGCTTCCCGCCCAGCAGGGAGCCCGATGTGGGGCTCTATCTCAAGACCCTGAGATCATGACCTGAGCCGAAGGCAGACGCTTAATTGACTGAACCACCCAGGTGCCCCCAGTACTTGGTTTCTAATACCATGCTCCAATAAATAGAACCGGGGCTTATTGGAGAAATGTCTGATTCTAGGGCTGCTGCAGGAAAGGTACAAGATAAGTCCTGAACATCTTGTGCCAGAAAGTAAGGAAATGTTCAAATCAAGAGCAAAAACAAAAAAATGATGAGAATATGGCAATAGTGAAGCATAATTCCCCACACCTCAAGTGGGTTGCACCTAGTGACTTCCTTCCAAAGAAGACAGTATGGGGGTGCCCGGCTGGCTCAGTAGAGCATATGATGCTCGATCTTGGAGCCATGAGTTTGAGCCCCACGTTGGGTATAGAGATTACTTAAAAATAAAATCTTTAGGGGAGCCTGAGTGGCTCAGTCGGTTAAGCATCTGACTCTTTTTTTTTTTAAGATTTTATTTATTTATTTATTTGAGAGAGAGAGAGAGAATGAGAGATAGAGAGCACGAGAGGGAAGAGGGTCAGAGGGAGAAGCAGACTTCCCGCTGAGCAGGAAGCCTGATGTGGGACTCGATCCCGGGACTCTAGGATCATGACCTGAGCCGAAGGCAGTCGCTCAACCAACTGAGCCACCCAGGCGCCCCAGCATCTGACTCTTGATTTAGGCACTGGTCATGATCTCAGGGGTCATGAGATCGAGTCCCACATCAGGTTCCGCGCTGGGTGTAAAGCCTGCCTGGGATTCCCTCTCCCTCTGCCCCTCCCCCACTGTCACACTTTCACTCTCTCTCTCAAATAAATAAAATCCTTTTTAAAAAAGGACAGTATGAAAAACGGGAGAAAAGAGTAACTTTATGGTAAAGAAACATGACAAACCCTACTTCAGGCAGCTGATCAAGGTCAACATCAACAGTAATAAGTCATGGTGATAGAATGTACCCTTGATGTGATGTGATGAGAATGGCATTTTACCTCTGTGGTTTCCTTCCCCAAAACCCAAAAACTCTAGTCTAATTATAAGAAAAACATCATACAAATTCCACTTGCAGGACATTTTACAAAACACCTGCCCAGTAGTCCTCAGAATGATCAAGGTCATCAAAAACAAGGAAAGTCTGAGAAAGGGTCACAGCCAAGGGGAGCCTAAGGAAAAAAGACAGCTAAGCATAATGTGCTATCCTGGATGGGATCCTGGCACAGAAAAGGGACATTTGGTAAAAACTAAGGAAATCAACAAAGTACGGGTTTTAGTCAATACTAATGTATCAATATTGGCCCTTAATTGTAATAAACATACTGTATTAAGGTAAGATGTTACTTATAGGGGAAATTGGGTGTGGGGATACAGAAATTCTCTGTGCTATCTCCACAACTTTTCTGTAAATCTAAAATTATTCTAAAATAGTTTATTTTTTAAAGTATTTAAAATAGATACCTTGGAGATATTTTTCTGTTGGTGCACAGAGAGCTTCTTTATGATCTTTTAAAAGATTTTATTTATTTATTTGAGAGAGAGAGTGCATGCAGAGGGGCAGGGGGGCAGGAGAGGAAGAGAATCCCAAATCGACTCCCCACTGAGCGAGGAGCCAGATGCAGGGTTCCATCCCACAACCCTGAGATCATGACCTGAGCCAAAACCAAGAGTTGGATGCTTAACTAACTGAGCCATCCAGGTGCCCCTTCCTTATGCTTTTTCTATAGGTGCATAGGATTTCACTGTAGTGAAGTCTCATCACTGACTTACCAACTCTTTACTGAGGGTTGTTCCCAATCTTTGACTATTATAACCAATGCTACAATGAATGACACTACACATATGTCATTTTATGTAATGCAGCTATTTCTATAGGATAAATATCTAAAAGCAGAATATATTTTTATAAGATTTTTATTTATTTGAGAGAGAGAGCGAGTGAGCCCAAGCTGGGGGGAGAGGCAGAGGGAGAGGGAGAAACAAACTCCCTGCTGAGCAAGGAGCCCAACTCTTAATCCCAGGACCCTGGGATCATGATCTGAGCAGAAAGCAGACGCTTAACCGACTGAGCCCCCCCAGGCGCCCTTAAAAGTGGAATGTTGAGTTAAAGAGTATATACATCAGTAATTCAGTATATACATTAAACTCCCCTCCATATAGGGGGAGTTTATACTGCAATATAAGAGAGTACATATTTCCCCACAGCCTCGTCAACGCGGTCTGTGGTCAAACTTTTGCATATTTCTAATGTGATAGGAGAAAAATGGCTTCTCGGTGTCCTTGTACTTTGCATTTCTCTTATTGCAAGTGAAACTGAGCAAATTGTTTTGCTTGCGTGTCCTTTCATTTTCTGTGAGCCGTCTCTGCATATTCTTTGTCCATTTTTATACTGGGCTTTTGCGTTTTTCCTTATAAAATTTTAGGAGCTATTTCTATTTTAGGAAGATTTGCCTTTGCCTGCCATAGGGGCCGCAAATATTCCCCTTTCCGTGCCATCTGTCTAATGCCTGCCCCATGGACCCCACTCCTCCCCTTCCCTCCGGCAGAACTGCTTTCCTCAGGCCACCTGTTCCCTTTCAGAGCCCCAGCCCAAAGCCCGTCTAGTTCCTCATTCTTCCTGGTGACCTCTGACCTCTTGGTGACATCTGGCTCTATACTGAAGACTCTTCTTGTGTGTAAATAACTTTTACTGTGTCCTTTGTCTGTCTTCTGGGATTTCACATTCTCATTAGAACATGGAAAATAGAGGGACGCCTGGGTGGCTCTGTCGGTTGAGCATCTGCCTTCAGCTCAGCTCATGATCCCAGGGTCCTGGGATGGAGTCCTGCAGGGGGCTCCTTGCTCAGCGGGGAGCCTGCTTCTCCCTCTGCCTGCCACCCCCACTGCTTGTGCTCTCAATCTCTCTCTCTGACAAATAAATAAATAAAATCTTTAAAAAAAAAAAAAAAGAACATGGAAAATAGAGAAAAGCATTCAGTGGAAAACCAACAGTCACCTGCGAGTCCACCTCCCAGGATAACCACCTCCTGCTTCTCAAGGCCTCTGTGTGTGTATTTATTTACGAAAGAAACTTCTTGAATCTATCCAGTTCCTTTGGGAAGTGATTATCATTACACTTTCACACCTCTCGGATTTCTGCATGTGCCTATTTTGTCTCCACTGGCGGGTAAGCTGGAGGTACCAGGTAGGAACTGCCCCTCCTGCCCATCCCCACTGCAGCGACCTTCTCTCTCCTGGACTCCCCCCGCCCCACATTTCCCTGCCCTGCCCAAGCCTAACCGCTGCCCGCATGCCTGCCAGAGACGTCAGACTCTGCGTCTCATGGGTCTTCAAAAGCACCTTCACCTTGTTGGAAACTTGGGCTCATCAACCCATCCCCCAGAAAAATCCCGCTTTCCAGTCAGAACAGCCAAGACTCACCCAAGCATTGTTTCCAGCCCGCGCCCTGCAAGCACCAAACGGTTCCTGAAGTCACCCCACTGTTTGGCCTCTGTCTTTGCTCAAGCTCTTCCTCACCTGGACTTTGCTCCCCCCTCTCTCCTGCAGGCCTCCCACGACTGTCTGTCACACTCTGCCCATCCTCTGGCCCCAGAGCACCATCCCCCTCTCGGCCTTTTCCTCGCCACCAAACCCTCTCTGAAGCCCCATCCCCCCCCACACACACACACCCTACCCCACCCCTGACACTCCTTCTCCAGGTCGGTCCTGACTTGGAGGCCGCCTCTGAGTAGTTCCACACACCCCACCCCCAGGCCCCGTGCTGGCTGGTGCCGCTGACTCCCAAGGTGCCAGGCACTTTCCCTTGCAGAACAATCCATCCTCTCTCCCTATTGTGATTTCCTGTTTACTCCTCTGTCTCCCCTACTGATACACCAGAGGCAGGGCTGTGTTTCAGTGACGTATTTCAAGTGCAGGCGCTGGAACACTAACTATGTTTGTTGACTAGGGAGAGCACGGGTTTCCCAGCTAACGTGATCACTCCCCATTTTGAGCGTTGAAAGCTTTCCACCGAGGGTGTCTCCTGTAGGGCCAAGCTGGGCCAGTTGGAATTGAAACCCTCCTGGGTCTGATGTGCAAACTCATCTCCCTCCACTGTCTAACTACCACCCTTTTCGGACTCTTACAGAGGTCCTCTCTGAACCTCAGTTTTTTCATCTGTCTAGAGAAGAGAACACTAAGGGGAAAATTATAAAGACCACATACATGAATCATAATACCTGGTAAACGGCAATGGGATAAATGAAGATGGAATGTGGGTACATTATTTAAAAAAACAGTGCTACCTTTCACTGAGCATGTTTTCTATACCAGGCACCGCTCTAATATCTCACTGGTATTAATGCCTTTTCATCCTAAATCAGCTCCATTTCAAAGAAAGGTAAACTGAGGCACAGAGCAGTTAATGATTCATTTGGCTAAGATTCCACATTGTAGGTAGAAGAGCTGGGATTTGAACCCCGGGCAGAGCCTACTTGCTTAACCACCACCCCATGTTGCGTCTCTATTAAATAATATATAATATATTAGTATTATTTGGTCGGAGAGCTGCCCTCTTCAAATAAAACTGATCCAATCACACAACCACCCTCTCCTGGGATGATTCTCACTCTAATGGTAATTCTGTAGGTAGAGTTTTTTGTTCATATCTATTTATCTATCCCAAGAATGGAAACATGTTTAAAATGTAGAAAAGAACCATGCCCATATTTTCTGTTCTTCGACATTTGCGTAATCAGCTTCAAATAGAATAAATACCCCTCAGTTGAACTACACAGAGTTTAACGGCATCTGTTTTGCCATAACTTACACGGAGTTACCTTCAGTGGTACTGAAGATGTATACCCCCCAAACCCACCGCTGCAGGTCTTCCAAGCACCTCTAGGTTGAGTTTCCAGTCCCTTCCCTCATATTTTCAGAATTTCCTCACCAAGAGAGAGATGGGGACAAGGGAGGGGAAAGAAGAGGCCAGCCTGGGTGGGGGCTCTCCACTTGGATTCACAAGGGGCAGGAGAAGAGAGATAAAGGTTTGGTGGTCACTGATAGTCCTTCTGGGTCTGTGGCTCAGGGCACAGGCTATGCTCCCCTGGATTGCCATGGGGGTGACGTGGTAAGGTCACCTCCACATAGGTCTCCCCTAGTCTCCCTCCTATTGCCACGCCCCTGATGTCAGCCTTATCCCTGGCACAGAGCCCCAACTCCTGCCTGTGGGGGCAACAGAAAGGAGGAGGGCAGAAAGGAACCGTTTCTGGATACCCAAGGAGAAACTGAGTGTAGAAAGGAGGACGCCTCCCCTCCCCCCACCGAAGAATAGCTGGAAGCAAGGTGCCTGCCTCCTGGCGCCCACACTGCCTTCACTTCTGAGGATCCAGAAATTTGTGGGACGCAGGGAGGGAAAGAGAAAGAAAAAGGTGAAGAGAGTTAGGGAGATCCAGAGAAAAAGGGTAGGAGGTTAGAGAGACCAACACAGGCATATCTTAGAGATACTGCAGGTTCAGTTCCAGACCACCAGAACAAAGCGCATATTGCAATAAAGTGAGTCAGATGAATTTTTTGGCTTCCCAGTGTGTATAAAAGTTATGTTTGCACTATACTGTAGTCTCGTGAGTGTGCAAGAGCATTATGTCTAAAAAACCAATGTGCGAAGGGGCGCCTGGGTGGCTCAGTTGGTTAAGCGACTGCCTTCGGCTCAGGTCCTGATCCCAGGGTCCTGGGATCGAGTCCCGCATCGGGCTCCCTGCTCAGCGAGGAGCCTGCTTCTCCCTCTAACCCTCCCTCCTCTCATGTACTCTCTCTCTCTCATTCTCGCTCTCTCAAATAAATAAATCTTAAAAAGAAAAAAATAAAAAACCAATGTGCATATCTTCATTAAAAATTACTTAATTTTTTTTAAGATTTTATATATTTGAGGGAGAGAGCCTGAGCATGGGGAGGGGGCGGCAGAGGGAGAGGGAGAAGGAGGCCCCATGGGGGCTCGATCCCAGGACCCCGGGATCATGACCCGAGCCCAAGGCAGACGCTGAACGACTGAGCCACCCAGGCGCGCCTGATTTTTTTTTCCTTCATGAATTTGCATGTCCTCCTTGCTCAGGGGCCATGCTAATCTGTACCGTTCCAATTTTAGTGTATGTGCTGTTGAAACAAGCACCTATTTATGTTGCTATTTGACCTCTTCCCATGAATCACAGATGTTCTTTTTTTTTTTTAATTTTTTTATTGTTATGTTAATCACCATATATTACATCATTAGTTTTTGATGCAGTGTTCCATGATTCATTGTTTGTTCATAACACCCAGTGCTCCATGCAGAACGTGCCCTCCTCAATACCCATCACCAGGCTAACCCATCCCCCCACCCTCCTCCCCTCTAGAACCCTCAGTTTGTTTTTCAGAGTCCATTATCTCTCATGGTTCGTCTCCCCCTCTGACATACTCCCCTTTTCTTCCTCTCCTGTTATCTTCTTCTTTTCCTTTTTTCTTAAAATATTTTGCGTTATTGAATCACAGATGTTCTTAATGGCATCTAGAATGGTGAGTCCAGGGGGCACCTGGATGGCTCAGTTGGTAGAGCACGTGATCTCAGGATTGTGAGTTCAAGCCCCATGTTGGGTATAGAGAATACTTAAGGAATTGAAAGAAAAGAAAGAAGAAAGAAAGAGAAAAAGAAAGAAAGAAAGAAAAAGGAAGGAAGGAAGGAAGGAAGGAAGGAAGGAAGGAAGGAAGGAAGGAAGGAAGGAAGGGTGCCTGGGTGGCTCAGACAGTTAAGCGTCTGCCTTCGGCTCAGGTCATGATCCCAGGGTCCTGGAATCGAGTCCCGCATTGGGCTCCCTGCTCCTTGGGAGCCTGCTTCTCCCTCTGCCTCTCTCTCTCTCTGTCTCTCATGAATAAATAAATAAAATCTAAAAAAAAAAAAGAAGAAAGGAGGGAAGGAAGGAAGGAAGGAAGGAAGGAAGGAAGGAAGGAAGAAAGAAAGAAAGAAAGAAAGAAAGAAAGAAAGAAAGAAAGAAAGAAAGAAAGAAAGAAAAAGAAAGAAAAATGCTTACCAGAGATTTTCAACTTACTCTGTCCAGATCCATCAGAGTAATCACAATCCACGGCAACTATAGCTTTGTGAAATATATTTCTTAAATACTAAGACTTGAAAGTTAAAGTGACTCTTTGATCCAGGGGCTGCAGAGTGGATGTTGTGTTAGCAAGCATGAAGACATTAACCTTGTCCATCTCTATCAGAGCTCCTGAGTGACCAGGTGCCTTGGCAATGAGCAGTACCATTTTAAAAGGAATCTTTTTTCCTGAGCAGTAGGTCTCAACAGTGGGCTTAAAATATTCACAATATTAAACTGCGTTTTAAACAGATGTGCTGTCATCCAGGCTTTGTTCCATTTATAGAGGAGAGCCAGCAGAATTCTGAAGGGTCCTAGAATTTTCGAAAGAGTAAATAAGCATTGGCTTCACCCTGAAGTCACCAGCTGCATTAGCCCCTAACAAGGGAGTCAACCTGTCCTTTGGAGCTTTGAAGCCAGGCATGGACTCCGCCTCTCTAGTTATGAAAGTCCTAGATGGCATCTTCTTCCAATAAAAGGCTGTTTCGTCTACATTGAAAATCTCTCAGGGCACCTGGGTAGCTCAGTCAGTGGGGCACCCAGCTCTTGGTTTCAGCTCAGGTCATGATCTTGGGTTTGTGGGATCGAGCCCCGTGTCGGGTTCCCCACTTGGCTCAGAGTCTGCTTGGGATTCTCTCTCCCTCTCCCTCTGCCCCTCCTGCTCCTGCTCTCTCAAATAAATGAATAAAACCTTAAAAAAGGGGGCGCCTGGGTGGCTCAATCGTTAAGTGTCTGCCTTCGGCTTGGGTCATGGTCCCAGGGTCCTGGGATCGAGCCCCACATCGGGCTCCCTGCTCAGCGGGAAGCCTGCTTCTCCCTCTCCCACTCCCCCTGCTTGTGTTCTCTCTCTTGCCGTGTCTCTCTGTCAAACAAATAAATAAAATCTTAAAAAAAAATCCCGAAGATGTTTAAAAAAAAAACCTTAAAAAAAAGTACTTTATTTATGATTGATACTAAATCTTTTTCAGTTATGTGGATCGCAAAAGTCTTCCCCAGTCTGTGAGGGACAGCCTTCTCACTTCCTTTTTAGCGTCTTTTGTTAATTGAAAGTTTTTGAATTAGCTGGGTAATTGAAGCTGGGTGATGGATACATGGGGTTTGTTATACTATTATCTCTACTTCTGTGTAATTTTGAAAATGACCATAACAAAAAGTTTATAAAAATCTCTAAAACAGATAATCCTCTACTATCCCAAATTCCTAAAGATCAGCTCCTATATTGTATAGTTTTGCTTTCAGATCTCTAATGCCACCAGAATATATTTGTTTGTTGGTTGGTTTTTAAAGATTTTATTTTTGAGTAATCTCTACACCCAGTGTGGGGCTTGAACTCACCACCCTGAGATCAAGAGTTTTATGCCCGGGGCGCCTGGGTGGCTCAGT
>NW_027397084.1:2942483-3076271 GCF_003265705.2 Callorhinus ursinus
GCTTAACCAACTGAGCCACCCAGGTGCCCCCCCTCCTTTTTTTAAAGACTTTATTTATTTCTTTGAGAGAGAGAGAGAGAGCATGAGCAGGGGGCCGGGGGAGGGGCAGAGGGAGAGGGAGAAGCAGGCCTCCTGCCGAGCAGGGAGCCCGATGCGGGGCTCAATCCCAGGACCCCGGGATCATGACCTGAACCAAAGGCAGACGCTTAACGACTGAGCCACCCAGGTGCCCCAGCACCCCTACCCTTGATGAGGCCTCCCTGGCTTCTTTCGAGAACTTTGTTCAGGGGTCAACACTGCCCTCAACTTCCCACAAATGGGAAGGGCTCCAGGCCAGTGCTGATCCCTGAGAGGGGACAACAAGACAGTGAAAGCCTGACAGAGCCAGCGGCCTCAAGGGGCCCCAGGCCTCCACTGATTTTTCAAGCTTTCGCTGAGGCCCCACATCCACTCTCAGGGGCTGGGCATGAGCATCAGGGTGCCTCCCAGCAGGCCTCCGAGGAGCAGCCAATTGGGCTGGCCTCAGACATTGGGTATACTGAGAGGTCAAACCCAAACCCTGAAAGGAGGGAGACTCTTTGTCTACTGGATACCTTCTAGGAGCCAGCCCTGGACCTAGTCTTTTCCCATGTCTTGATCCTGTTAGAGGCAGGAGTTATGGTAATTCCCATGTTAGAGAAGAGGGCCACGAGACGGCAAAGCTCCTAGAAGGTGTTATTCCTTTTTTGTTTTTTGTTTTTTTAAGTTTTTATTTATTTATTTGACAGAGAGGGACACAGCGAGAGAGGGAACACAAGCAGGGGGAGTGGGAGAGGGAGAAGCAGGTTTCCCACAGAGCAGGGAGCCCGATGTGGGGCTCGATCCCAGGACCCTGGGACCATGACCTGAGCCGAAGGCAGATGCTCAACGACTGAGCCCCGCCCCGGCGCCCCTGGAAGGTGTTATTCCTATCCCCACTTGTGCAGTGAACAGTCGGCTCATGGGGCGCCTGGGGGGCTCAGTCAGTTAAACACCTGCCTTTGGCTCCGGTCGTGGTCCCAGGGTCCTGGGATGGAGTCCTGCGTTGCATCATGTCCTGCCGGGCTCCCTGCTCAGCGGGGAGTCTGCTTCTCCCTCTCCCTCTGCCCCTCCCCCCCAGCTCATGCTCTGTCTCTTAAATAAATAAAATCTTTAAAAAACTCCATCTGCTCACGGCATCCCTAGAGCCCTGACAGAGGGTCCCAAAGCCAGCCTGTGAACCCATTCTTCACCTCGTGGCCGAGGAGGACAGGCAGTCGAGTGCTGTGGACCCCTGGATGGGGACAAGCAGAAAGGGGTGGGGAGAAGCAGGAGGCCCAGGGCTCCAGGGTCCGCAAGAACCCATTAGCTATATGGAGAGCCTGGCTGTCTCAGTGGGTGGAGCACGACTTAATCTTTGGGCTGTGAGTTCAAGTCCCACATTGGGTGTAGATATTGCTTGGGGAAAAAAAAAAAAAAAGCCCACAACAAAACCATTAGCTATACTGCCACTCTCACCCCCAGGCCTGGTCTCCCCAGCTGCCTGTCTGGCACCCTATCTGCTGACTCTCAGTTTATCTGTTCCTCCGTGCCTTGCACAGGCCTGGCACACACTTGCTTGCACTCCAGTGCTTGTTGTTGACATGAATGGCCCAATTAATGGAAGCCTAATTGGGGGGCAGGAGGGCTCTCCAGATGCTCCTGGATGGCCCTGAGGGTCTGGGAAGAGGAGCAGGGAGGAGGAGTGCAGGGGTGACTTACTGTCCTGTTCACAGGCCTCAACTTCACAAGTTGGCAGTCAGATCCCTTTTTTTTTTTTTTAATTGATTTTAAAGAACAGGAGGTTTGGCCAATTTCCTCAAAGTTGCTGGCCTCTCCCCAGCAGCAGGGGGTGGGGGGTAGAGGTCAGGGTGGTACAGGCAGGATCCATTACACAGGCTAAATCAGGAGCTAGAAGGAATTGCTGTGTGGTAGCTCTCTTGCCAGAGAGAATGATTATCTTTCCAGGAAAGGCTGAGGAAATCCTTAGCAGAGCCCTTGGTTTTCTACCTTGGAGAAAATGTCTGGGGCAGGCTGATGGGTGTGGGGAAGGATTAATCCAGTTGAGGGTGGGGAGGAGGTGGACAGGGGAGTTAATCCCAGGGGGGTTGCGGGGTAGAAAGAAAGCTATGACTAGCCCCAGGTTGTGGCAGCTACTCCCCCCCCTCCCGCCCCCAACGCAGCACTCCTCACCCCCCCACCCCCCCCACCCCGTTCTCCATTGTTTACCAGAGACGACATCCTGTTTCTGTTACTTGCCTCACTGGTCCAGGCCCTGGATCCCCTCACTCTGCTGGGGTGGGGGTGAGGGGATGGGGGGGTGGGGAAGGCCTCTGGCTCCAGGTCCAGGGTCCAAGGACCTCACAGCCGGGGAAACTGAGGTTGGGGGGGTGACTTGAGGTCACAGCAGTGGCTTATGTGGGCCAGTGCTTGGTTGGGACTCCATGGTTCCCTCAAAATTACACACTTCAGAGGGTCCCAGCGGGAACCACCGAGGTCTGACTTCTTCTCCCTTGGGTTCGTGAGGTTGGTTCCCCCTCTCCAAAAGGCGCTCTCAGCAAGTGGGGTTCTCACATCCTAGGAGTGTATTCAGATCAACGGAGCTCTGCGGCTCTGCAGCACAGGCTCTGGACAAGCCGGCCTGAGTTTGGGTCCCATCACAGAACCTCTAGTGATTTAGTCTTTTTTTTTTTTTTAAGATTTTATTTATTTATTTATTTGTCAGAGAGAGGGAGAGAAAGCGCACAAGCAGGGGGAGCGGCAGGCAGAGGGAGAAGCAGGCTCCCCACTGAGCAGGGAGCCAGATGGGGGGCTGGATGCCAGGACCCTGGGATCATGACCTGAGCCAAAGGCAGACACTGAACTGACTGAGCCACCCAGGTGTCCCCTCTACTGATTTATTCTTTTTTTAAAAATTTTTTATTTATTTAATTGACAGAGAGAGACACACACACACACAGCGAGAGCAGGGAGCCCGATATGGGGCTCGATCCCAGGACCCCGGGATCATGACCTGAGCCGAAGGCAGACGCTTAACGACTGAGCCACCCAGGCGCCCCTCTACTGATTTATTCTTACATTGTTTATTGACAAGCGCTGAGGACACAACAGCAGATAAAAGAGATGTAAGTCCCTACATTCTTGTGGGGGAGGCAGATAATCAACAAGATAAGGAAGTAAAACAAAATATATAGCATTAGGGATAATGATTTGCTGTGGAGATAAGTAAAACAGAGGTTTGGATAGAGAGGAGACAGGGGATGGAGTGGAGGAGTGTACTTTTAAATAGAATGGATAGGGGCGCCTGGGTGGCTCAGTCGTTAGGAGTCTACCTTCGGCTCAGGTCATGATCTCAGGGTCCTGGCATCGAGTCCCACATCGGGCTCCCTGCTCAGCGGGGAGCCTGCTTCTCCCTCTCCCACTGCCCCCTGCTTGTGCTCTCTCTCTCTCTCTGACAAATAAATAAAATCTTTAAAAATAAATAAATAAATAAATAAACAAACAAACAAACAAACAAACAAACAAATAAATAAATAGAATGGATAGGTAGCATATGGGCAAAGACTTGGAGGTGAGAGATAGAATGAGATGGATACCTGGAGAAAGAGCCTTGTGCAAAGGAGCAAACCGTTGGTGCAAAGGCCCTGAGGCAGAAAACACATCTGGCACAGTTAAGGAAAAGCAAGGAAGCCAGTGTGGCTGGAGCAGAATGACAGAGACAAGGATAGAAGTTGAGTCAGAAAGCTAGGGGAGGGGGCGCCTGGGTGGCTCAGATGGTTAAGCGTCTGCCTTCGGCTCAGGTCATGATCCCAGGGTCCTGGGATCGAGTCCCGCATCGGGCTCCCTGCTCCTTGGGAGCCTGCTTCTCCCTCTGCCTCTCTCTCTCTCTCTCTGTCTCTCATGAATAAATAAAAAAAAAGTTTAAAAAAAAAAAAAAAAAAAAGAAAGCTAGGGGAGGTCAGACCACCCAAGGCCTTGTAGGTCACAATGAAAGCCTTTGGCTTTAACTCTGAGTGAGGTGGGAGCCCCTGGACAGTTTGTGCAGAAAGAAGACAGGATCTAATTCCTGTTTTATAAAGATCAGTCTGGTCTCTGTATGGAAAAGAGAAACAGGAACACCAGTTAGCAGGCTACTACAATAATTCAGGTGAGAAATGATGGATGCTCAGACAAAGGGTCGTCATGACGACATCGGTGAGGTGGTGAGATTCTGAATATTTTGAAAGTAGAGCTACCAGGATTTACTAATACCGGTACTGAACTGTGATGGGAAGAGAGAAGTCAAGATAACGTCCAAGATTTTGGCCAGAGGAACTAGAAAGTGGCAGTTGCCACTTACAGAGGTGGGAAGGCCTGAGGGAGGGGCAGGTCTGGGGGGAGATCAGGCCATTTATCTGCTGTATGATTTGGGGTAAGTTGCTTAACCACTCTGAACCTCAGTTTCCTCCTCTTTACAATGGTTATAATAATGGCATTCCTGCAGAGTGGCCATTATCTCTTCTGAGTCCAGAAAAGCAAAAAGTAGACCCATTTTAGGAAGTAGGAGGATGAGGTATTTAAAAACAAAACAAACCCAGGCTGTCTCTGTATCAGGCTATCTCATGGAACTTCACTTAATCTTGGGGGAAAAGTGGGCAACGAGGGTCCTAAAGTGGGTCTCCCTCTTCCTGTCCTGAGTGGGAGTGCCACCCCACTGTGTCCAACTTGGTTGGCCCAGCTACCTGATGGACTGTGACCCCGCTCCTCTACCCGCGGGAGACAGCCCACAAGTGCTTGCCCATGTCCCGTTCTCCCTGTGTGGGTCACTCTCTGCTGGTGTGTCTAGGCCACAGTCTTCCTGCTTCTGAGATTTGGGCAATTGGGTCTCTCACATTGTTCCATTCCCATTACCCCTGCCAGTTAACTCCCAATTACTGAGTTAACAGAGGATGAGACTGGAGACCGGAGGAATCAAGGTGCCTGAGGTCACACCATTAGAAAATGCAGCCTGGGTTCCACAACCAGCAGGAAGAATTCCTGCATCTGTTCCTTCCACTTCTTCCAGCCCAGCAGCCTCCTCCCCTCAATATACCAGGTGCCAGAACACAGCTGTCTCTTCATGGCTCCCCCCACCCAGGCAAGCTGTCCTAGGGTGGGGCTGAGCTTGGTGGGGCAGCCGGGTAGTGTCCAGTGAGGCTGTGCCCCTGCAGGCAAATCCAGCCAGAGATTCATTCTGAGCAACAGTTCTGACTGGTGAGAGCTGCTGCTGACCGGTGGGTGTGGGGGATTGGGAGGGTTGGAAGTGTCAGGTCAGGGTGGATCAAGGGACCTCAGAAGAAAACTTAGAATTGCCTGGGGAAGAACTCCTGCTGGATTGAGAAGAGTTGGGGAATGCCAGGGAGCCTGAGGGTGTGAATGGGGTGAGGTGGGGGGGGAGGGGAGATCTAGGGAACAGTAGGAGCCCCTGGAGGCTGGGAAGGGCAAACTGTAAGTCCAAGCCCCAGCTTTACTTTGGCCTTGGTGTCTTCATCTGAGCTATGGTAAGAACCCTCCCGCCCCAGCTACCTTGCCAAGAGAAAGGGCTTCTGGAAAGCAAAAATGACCCATAGATTGAGGTGGTGGGGGGAGCATAAGGGTAGAAACTGAGGTGGAGGGGGGAAGCCTGCCCACCCCGAGTTTTGGCCAGGTGAGGATGGAGCAGGAAAGGGGCAAGCCTAGAGCCTGGATTGCCTCCACAGTCACGGACCCAGCCATGCCCGTCCCACTGCTCCCGTTACTTCTGCGAGCGCTGGTGGGCCGCCTGCTTCTGCCTGCCGCCCGCCTGGCCCGCCGGCACCTCCTGCCCCTGCTGCGCCGACTGGCCCGCCGCCTAGGCTCACAGGATGTTCGAGAGGCTTTGCTGGGCTGTGTGTTGTTCGTCCTCAGCCAGAGACACCCGCCCGACGCTGAGGAGGCCTCCAGAGCGGCTGGCCAGGAGAGGAGGGAGAGGCTAGCCCCCCCCCAAATGAGGCCGCGGTCCCTGATATTGGCTGTGTCATCGAAAGCCTTTCTTCTGGACTAGGACAGTCCTGGCATCATCACTGAGCGCAGCCTACCCAGTGTGCGGAAGACATGGTGCGGGACTGAGCACAAGAAGGGTCTGACCAGGAATGCCTCCCCTCTCCCAGCAGGAATGACTGGAAGGATGCCCAGCATCGAGCAGAAAACTGATCATTACCCCTCCTGAATTCCTCCTCCCAAGACCCCTTTTTCCTAATCACATCTGGTTCCAGGGAAGGGAGGAAGGGACTCTCCTCCCCTACCCCCAAACGGTGACATGAGGTCCAGTGAGGGACAGTGCTTACCCAGGGATAACTGACAATTTACCCGAGAGGCGAGATTTTAACCCAGACGGTCTGTCTTCCAGACTCAGGATTTACCTTAAAATAATAGGACCTTGGTTCCCTAGGGAGTCAGTCTTGCCCCAAAGCCCAGCATGCTGCAGGTGCTCAATAAACGTGTGTTGATTTGAGTTCTTGGGACGCCATTTAAAGTCGTGTCACCCACGCAGTTTCCTACGCTCCTACGCGGGGACAGAGCCTAACGTGGCCAGGGGGGTGGGGGCGGGAGCGGGGAAACCACTCAAGCGTTCCTTTTGCTTCCCATCCCATTGTCCCGCAGTCCTCATCTCCTGGAGGTTGTTTCCCTTGTGTAACTTCAGTCAGTACGTCACACTGTGACCCAGCAGTCTTGGGTCCGATTTGGAGGTCTGGGGGCCAGCTCAAGGTAAGGAGAAAAACGTCACGTCCTTGAGCCAGGTTGGAGACTCTTCTCACCTAGTGGTGTGGGAAGAGGGTGATTTGTTTGCTAAGGGACCCCGCGGGCAGCCACCCAGGGGAGCAGTGTAGAAATGCTTGCCCTGAGGGGCCCCGTGTCCCTGAAGAGATCTAGGCGGGGTGCGGGTGGGGGAGTGACCAGAGGCATTCACCTCATTATTTCCGCCTCCCCAAAGAGCAGCTCCTAAGAGGTCAAATAAGAGCTGTCAGACTCATTTGCATTCAGCCTCCGGGTAATTTGCTTATTGTTCCCAAATAATAGTCCTCCCTCGCTCCAGGAGTCTTGCGCTGTAGGTTCAGAGGGGGGACGTGAGGGATGCGGGCCCCTTTCCGGACCCCCATCTGGGCCCCACACCTTCGTTCCGAAGGTCGGCCCCGGGGGAAGAAGTGAGGCCCGAGCTGTGCGCCCCCAGCCCAGCCCCGCGGGGCTTTCCGCCAGACCCCGGCCTGGCCACCCCTCGACACCATCTGCTTCCTCCTGGCGTCCTCCAAAGCCTGTGCACGTGCTCACCCCTCTCGGGAAGGCGACCTGGGGGAAGGGGCGGAGTGAAGGGAGTTCCCCTCGCGGTCCCCTAACCGCGTTCCCCTCCAGGGTCACAGGCACCTTTTCTTCCGTCTGATCCCGGCCTCCCATGCCGCCGGCCTCCCAAAGCGCTCCTCGCTCGCGAGCGGCGCGGGGCGGGACAGAGCAGGTCGCCGAGCGCGGGCCGGGCGCCGGCGTGTGGCCAGTTGCAGCCCCTCTCCCGCCGGCAGCGGAGACCGGTCAGACCCGGCGCGGGCTGCGAGCTCCGTCCATGGCCCCAGCCCCGAGCTGAGGAGGCCAGGACGGGGAAGCCGAGGGGAATTTTCGTCGTCCTCTTCCAAATCCGGCCGGTGCGCGGGGAGCTGAGGCGGGCCGCTGGGCGGCGGGGCGGGGGGCGGCGCGGTTCCCACGCGCCCCGCGGGGCCGGGCGGAGAGAGATGGGGTTGGGGCCCTAGTGGGGCTGGGGGGGGGGCGGCTGTACGTGGGGTCGGGCTCTGCGATTTCCGGCGGAGGGGATGCTTTTCTCGGACTTTGAAGGTCACCCCGCCCCACTCCTCCACCCCCGCTGCGCCACCCCAACCGTATCCAGATTCCCCCAAGGTCAGAGACCTGCCCAGGGCAAAGGGCAGGGGCAGAGTTCTGGGAAATAAGGCTGGGAAGACCAAGCCCAGAGGTAGTGAACTTCAAGTCTTGAACTCTGACCCTCATTCTCACCCTGAAGTACACATCCACTAGGAAAGAGGGAAGTGAGATGAGTATGGCCCGGGGAGGGCTGGAGCTTGTCTTTATTTTAAATGTGGATGTTTTGTTCATCATATCATTTCTTGCATTAACTTTGATTTTTTAAAAAAAACATCTCAGTAAAATATTATTTATCTTGATTTCTAAATTTTTTGGCGCCCCCATAAAATTTGCACCTCGGGCAAGTTAAGTGCCTCATTGGCCTCTCCCTAGTCCCAGCCAGGCCACAGGGCCACGGACACAGAGTCGGGAACAAAATGAGAGCGCACAGTCATGAGATAGGTGCTGGTGACAAACAGCCAAGCCAAGCAAACACGCTTCCAGCAAACGCAGATGGACACAGGCTGGGGAGAGTGGACCGGTGTGTGAGGTGGTGGGGCAGGCTTGGGGCCTAGAACACGGAGGAGGGAGTCTGGGGCAAGAGACAGCCTCAAATAGAGTGGGGGATGGGGTGGGATCAGCCCTTTTCACCCTACTCCTGTGCCAGGGACCTGAAGGAGAAAGACGTAAGACAGGGCAGAGGGTGACAGGACTGGCTGGGCCTGCCCAGAAAACCTCCTGGCACAGGCTGGTGTGAGTTGAGGCCCTGAGGCTGTCCAGCAGAGGGCCCTGGCACCCAGCAACCATCTCTGGTCAGGGAAAGGCTCCGAAGGGGCGTGGATGCTGGCTGGGGGCCCAGGCAGGGTGACTGCCAGATGGACTTCTCTCCAGCAGTAAGAGTCCTGGCTGTTGCCATCTAGTGAGCAGGCCAGGCCTCGGCGGGGGCGGGGAGAGGAACCAGCCTTTCCCCTGTCTGGCCTGGGACCCTCACCACTTCCCTTCGGTTGCTTTCCCCTTCCAGCCCCCTCTGCACACAACTGCACCCACTGGCCGCCAGCCTGGCCATGCCGGGCAGGTCTGTCTGACCACTAAGTCCTGCCACCCCCACGGGCCCAGAGATGGGAAATGAAGGTGGGGAGAGAGACCGGGGCCAAGGAAGAGGGGAGAGGAGGGCTGGGAGAGGAAAGAGTGAGAGACTGGACAAACACAGGATGGCAGTGGGGGGGGTAGACCCAGACATGAAGCGGCCCTCAAGTCGTGGGGCATTGCCTAAAAAAATACCACCCTACCCCTCTTCCTGCCCTCTGTTTGCTTAAGGCTGGGGGGTGATGGTGTGTCATGTCTCTGCGGGAAGCGCCGGAAGGCTGAGAACACCCCTTCTGGAGTAGCTTGGGGACAGTCCACTGATCCTAAGTAGAAAAACTACACCTCCCTTCAGGGCCCAGTCTGTTTCCTGGCAAGAGGGTATGACCCTGCCTCATCCTTTGATGGTAGTAATGCTAATTGGTTGTTGTTCTTTTTAATATATACATTTATTTATTTATTTGAGAGAGAGAGGGAGGTGGAGAAGCAGACTCCCCGCTGAGCAGCGAGCCCCATGTGGGGCTTGGACCTCTGGATTATGACCTGAGCTGAAGGCAGGCGCTTACTGACTGAGCCACCAAGGGGCCCCCTGCTAATTGTTGTTTAGTGTCCATGGCTTCTCCAGGGGACAGGTTTCTTGGGTAGTTGGGGTGTGGGGGGTGTGGGCACTGGGTTGGACTTTGTGTCTTTACACCTCACCAGCGGACAGATTATCCTCCAGCACTGAGAACTGCTATAGGGGCCCTGATTCTCCCCTCCCCCCAATGTACTGGCCAACCAAAAGCAGGGGAATCATTCCCCCTCCCGTGGAGGTGCAGGAAGGGCTGACCACTCCTCAGCATGCCCACCCCCTTCCTCCTCTGCCAGTGGCGGATGTGGGACTCAGCAAGGCTTGGCATCTGCCTCTGAGGACAATGGGATTCACTCAGGATGTAAGGCTGTTTGGGGCTTTTTTTCTTACCATCTCCAGCTATTCCTCAGCTTTTCCAAAGTTCTGGATTTAGAAAGAGTGAATCTTTTTTTTTTTTTTAAAGATTTTATTTATTTATTTGAGAGAGAAAGAGAGAGAGAGCACGAGAGGGAAGAGGGTCAGAGGGAGAAGCAGAATCCCTGCCCAGCGGGGAGCCCGATGCGGGACTCGATCCCGGGACTCCAGGATCATGACCTGAGCTGAAGGCAGTCGCTTAACCAACTGAGCCACCCAGGCGCCCAGAAAGAGTGAATCTTGAGGGGCCTACAGACCTGTGCCTCTACCCCCCCAAGACACGCATCCCCCTCCAAATCCCAGTTGAGGTTGGTGTGGCGTTTGCGTGTGGGTGTGCCGGTCTGTGTGTGTTAGAGGTGGGAAAATCAGGTCACTGATTATACTGACGATGCAGAGGGGTCCCTGGGCATGGGGGTTGGGGGGAGCAGAGGATAAGTGCGAATGGCAGAAGGTGGCCCTGAAAAGGGAGCGGACGCTGGAAAGGGAAAAGGTGTGCACTGGGGAAAGTGGCGTGGGAGGGGGTTGGGGGGAGTGATATTGGAATATCTGGGAGGGGAGTCCGCACCGCTCTGGGCGGAGGGTTGGCTGCAAGGACATTGGAGTTTCTAGACCATCGGGGTGGAACAGACTAGGGATGATACCCCTCCAGCCCCGGATGCTCGTTAACGCGGCGGGGTTTGGCGTGGCACGGCCCAGAGGTCCTGTCTTAAGAAATAACGCGAGGTGTGGGCCCGGCAGCCCCGGGGGGAGGGGGCATGGGCGCGGCGGCTCGGTAAGGGGGGGTGGGCTCGCATCCGGAGCTGCGCGGGGGGGGGGGGGGGGGGGGGGGGGGGGGGGGGGGGGCCCGGGAACGGCCGGCGCGGAAGGCGCCTCTCCCCGCCGCCCTGAGGGCAGGGAGGCCGGGCCTGGCAGCTACGCGGCGCGCAGAGGCAACGCCGCGTGGGGCCCCCGCTTCCCCCGCGCCGAGCGTGCGGAGCCGCGCTGCACGTGGCGCGCCAGGGTCAGGGCGCGTGGAGACTCTGCGGAGATCGGGACCCGAGTGGGGCGTGGGCGGCCTGGCTCCTGGGCCTGAAACCGGCCGTCGCCGAGCTGACCTCCGCAAGGGGCGGGCGAGTAAATGGGTAATCTCGATGAATCTTGTCGGTACAGGAGAGGGGCCGCGCCGGTAACTGCGCCGGGTGGGGGAAATGGGGATGCGGGCACGCGGCTTGGAGGTGAATGAGCTGTCTGTTCCTGGCCTCCCCTTCCTGGGCGCATCTTCATTTACTCCCAGAGATGACCTTCCCTTGACTCAGAACCCCTGGTTTCCTTCGTGGGGGGAGAGCAGTGGTGGGTGAGGGCTGGTCTCAGCCCTGCCCTTCACCCTTCTTGGTGCGGCCCCTTTGCCCATTCCTCTCGGTAACCTCCCACTTGTCTTTCTGCCTGTTGAGCTCTCCGTGCCAGGATGTATGTGTTATTGGAGGGGGGAGGGGGTTGCCTTACACCTGAAGCTCTTGTCAGGCTTGAGATGACCTCGGCCCCCACCCTGTTTTTCCCCTCATCTCCCAATATACGGGGCTAGCTGAGAAGCAGCTTTTATGCCTAGCTCCCCACCCCGGAAGAAGGCTAGAATAAGTTGCACATTGAGTTGGAATTCCAGCGCACCCCATTCACTAGCTCTGTGACCTTAGACAAGTGACTCAACCTCTCTGAACCTCAGCCTCCCCCATCTGTTCAATGAAGACAAATTAATACTAGCTTATAGGTGGTTGTGAGGGCAAGAGGAGCTATCTGCACATAGTGGCTGGCCCCACACTCAACCCCAGGGAGTAGAGAATTGGATGCTACCGCAAAGGTGTGTCTAGAAGCTGGGGTGCGTGAGAGGTGCTGGGGGCTTGGGGGTAGGGAGGTGCTCAGTCTGGTGGTTACTTTCAGGGTTCCATCCTGGCAGGCCAGGGCATGGCTGGAGGGACACCAGGTGCTCTGAGCTGGTATCAAATCCCTGGTTGCTGCTGGGCAAAGGCAGGCAAGAACAAAATACCTGGGCTGGCCAGCTGAATGTCGGGATGTGGGCAGAGGGGAGAGGCTCCCCTGGAGTTCGACTGTGCCCAGGACTGAGGTGGGGACAGCTGCGAACAGAACAGAACGTGGGCGGGTAGCTGGGGAAGAGGGCAGAAATGAATACTTTCCCAAGCCTAAGGCAGATTTTACTAAGAAAGGGGAGATACTCTATTCTCTCCACCCCAGCTCCCATCTGGGTTGAAGCTCTACCAGTTCTTTCACTGCCAGGAATCTTGCCTGTGGGGGCGGGGGAGGGGTGGAGCATGGGGTGTGCTGAGGTGTGAAGCTGGGAGATCCCCTCCCTGCTACCTAGTAGAAAATCTGAGTCCTGAGCCTTCTCTGCCTACCCCCCAGGGTAGAGCCTTCTTGCCCCCATCCTTCTTGAAAACATAAAAACTGTTGTTCACCACTCTGTCCATTCCCCAGTGCCTAGAACAGTGCCTGGCTAGCATGCAGAGGGCCTCAGTCAGTATTTGTTGAAAAGATGAATGGAAGAAGCCCTCTGCCTCCATCTGGAGGTGTGGGTGTGTTTCTCCTGTCCCCGCCCTACAGCCGCCTACAACCCACGTGTGGGCTGGGGGACTGAGGGGCTGAGGAACGCCTTTGGAGAGTCTGGAGTTCACCCAGGGAGGGGTTGAGATGAATTATGGGGAAGGGTAGAGAAGCCCATTGAGGGTGTTGGGGGTCCCTGGCGGTATGTGTCTGCCCGGCTCAGGCTGGGACCTGGAGCACTGGCAGTACCTGTGAGTTGCCCCACCCCTTCAGCGCCCCTACTGAGACTGCTGGGTAGCTTATCTCCAGGCTACCTACGGGAGCAGTTTTTATCTCCTGGGTGAGTGTGTGCCTGTGTGTGTAAGAGGCTTCTCAGAATGGGACCGATCCCTCCCACAGCAAGGCCTGCAGGGTTCTCTCCGCATCCGGCCTCTGCCACTTTATTAATTCTGGACCCTTACCCAGGGGGAGCCCATGGACAAGGCCTGCTGCCGGAGCCTGAGCTAGGACCACCTCCCAAGGACCGCCCAGGCCCCCTCTGCTCTGACCCTTCTTCTGGCAAGTCTGGGCATCCGGTGAGTGTGGGCCCCGGGCCCAGGCCCAGGCGGGTGGGGAAGCCAGTCCTCACCCCAAACAGCAGACCTGGCTCCAGAGCTAGGCCCGCACGTGGGGGATGCGCCAGCACACGCCTGCTTGGCTTTCCATGCTGTCCAAAGGGAAGGCTGTCTCATCTGGCGCCAGGCTGCCTCCCCTGCACGAGTGGGAAGCAGGAGCGGGGGGGGGGTACCGAGGGGGGAGGCCAGGAGCTTTAGGTCAGGCCTGTGCCCCTGCTCCTCCAGTCTTCCCTTCCAAGTTCGTTCTCAGAAAGGGGAAGAGGACAGGGGCCTGGGAGTGAGTCAGAGAGGAACCTAGGGGGGATGGGGTGACCCTGGGGCCAGGCCTGGGGATGGGGGCGGGGCAGGCTTGGTTGTGGGAAGGGCTGTGTCCCCACATCCGTGGTGAAGCGTTTTCCTAGAAAACTGGCCAGGACTAGGAAACCCTTGGGCAGTGACTGCAGAGGAAGGTTAAAGCGCCCCCAGCACAGATAGGCTGGAGGCTGGGGGGGCCTCCAGGAGGGGGCAGGCTCTCCAGAGTCCACTCTTGCCGTGAGGGCAGGGCCCCCCCCCCCCCCCCCGCCGAGGGTGTGAAGGTCAGAGTTGCAGAGAGGGACCTGGGCGTGGGGCGGGGGGTGGGGAGGCATCTCTGGCTTCAGTCCTTTCTCGCTGCAGCTGCGAATGTTTGCTGTCTGCCCTCCGTCCTCCCCTCCCGCGCCCTCTTTGCTCTGACTCCTGTTTCCTCCCTCCTGTCCCTCCTGCCCCCCCCCCCATTATCGCTGCAGTCCCTGGCCCCTGTCATCCTGTTCCCTTGCTTCTCTGCCAGTCCTTCCCTCCCTCTCGCTTATACTTCCTCCTCCTCGTCTCCTGCTCGCCACTCTCCCGTTTCCCAGCTTACAAACTGCTTCGGCTGCCGGATAAAAATAGCGGTGGCCAGGCTGGGAGCCAGGTAGTGCCTGAGCAGGCAGGGGCCCCGACAGCGCTGGCCGCAGGGGTCAGATTGAGCAGCCCCGAGGGGCAGGGCAGGGGCCGGGGGGGGGTACCTCTGGACTCTTCAGTTTGCCCGCTGTGTGTGCTCTCCCCACCACAGCCTACCCCACAAGAGCCTAAAGAGGCCTATGGGGAAGCCGGGCCAAGACGTGGCCTCACGCTGCTTCTGCCCCCAGCAAGCTCCAGAAGGAGGGAGCTCTCGGCCAGGCAAAACCAACACCGCCGTCACCATGACAACGACTCACCAGCCTCAGGACAGGTACGGGGACCTGGGCTGGGCATCCAGGGGAGCGGACGTGGGTCTCCAAGGGGCTGGGTGCCACGTCCTTTGGAATTTGGGGTTTCCACTGCTGACTGGCCTTCCGGCAAAGTAGCTGTGAGTCAGGTCTGCCCAAGGGGTGGGGGCCGGGTGCGCCTTAGCTGGGGTGCCTGTGGGGAGGGCCGGGGTGGGTGGGTGGCGGCAGCCCCTCCCTGGCCTCTCAGTGTTTCCACTGTTGCTCTCCAGCCAGCTAGCAGTTTCCAGCTTCTCCTCCCATCACTCTGGGGAAATATTTGGCGGCACCCCTCATTCCAGAACACATCTGGCAGAACTGCCCTCTTCCTCAGACCTGGCCTTGAGCCTCTGCCTGAGATGACCCTGGCCCACCCTGGTCCTTGAGCTGACCTCGCTCTCACTTCCCCACCCCCGGAGCCTATAAGCTCCTTTAAGTTAGACCTGCCACCACGATCACACATATGTGTTTTGTTGGGGAAGAGGCTGTAGCTTGGTTGAAGCTCTCCAAGGAGTCTGGGACCCAAGACAGTTGATGAAGCCATGCCTGCGGTCCAAAACTCCCTTCAGCCCAGGCCCCCAACCGCATCCCCTCGCCCCTGCGCATCCCGTCTTCCTCTTGTGCCAAAAGGCCGCGGAACTAGGCCACTTCTGGCTCTCTGGGACCTCTCTCTCTGTGACTGTTTCCCACCTGTAAAATCGGGGTGGGGTTTATTTGGGATGGGAGGGAATTTAAGGAGACCGCAGGTTGGGTCGTTCCCTGTCTCCTCTGTTCCCAGGCCACCTGTCCTGTCAGAGCCTCACCCGTTGGTAGCAGTTCTGGGAACCCCTCTCCCATCTCCATGTGCCTTGGTCCCCTCCCCCAGCCCTGCTCTGACCATCTGTTCTGGGCCGCCTCGGCCAGGGGCTTCTCCCTTCATTCTGGGCCTCTGAATCAAGCCCTTAGCTGTGTTCTTCAAGGTCATGAGGATATGAGGTGCGGAGGTGGGGGGGGGCGCTGTAGTTGAATGGCTCGGGCCTCTCCACTCGGGGCATTCACCTGGGCCTTCCCTGTGTGAGGCCAGGCCCTGCGCTCTGGCCAGACCTGTTTTTTCCCTGCCTTGGGCTTTGTCCCTGTCACTCAGTGAAGAAAGCCAGCGTCGGCTGTGGATGGGTATGGCAGACACATCTGGAGACCACGCTGGGAGGGCCCAGGGCTGCCTGGGGGAGGCTGGCCCATCGCACACAGGTCCTGAGGTGTAGGGCTTGGGGGCAATGCCCTGGGCCAGCTGAATGGGGCGGCACTCATTTACTCTCTGCGGCCCACATGACGTCCTATGGCCTGTGACCGCCTGGCCTCCCCTATGTGGTGTGACCTACAAAGCTAGTTTTGTCTGGGCCGGGGGGAAAAAAACAGCTCCCTCACTTCCCAGCCACCCCACGTCACCCGCCTTCCTGTCCCACTAGGTCCAGAGTGGTTTGGGAGTTTCTTGACCTCAGAGTCCTCTTTGGGGAACCACACAGTGCCTGCCCAGACAGCATAATCACTTCCAGCCTGCCCGGTGGGGGTGGAAGACACTTTCTGTTTGCTTTCTCGCTCACCCGCCCACCCCCAGCCCCTAGCAGGGTTTCCAAAACCACCTCCGGATGTGTGGGTCACACTGGTTCCCAAGCCTGCAGGGACCCCCGAGTCTTCGGGGCTGAGGATCAAGGTCCTGTTGGCCATGCCTTTCAGTCCTGTGTCCCTCCCTGGCCCTCCTCCCCCTATGGACTTGTCTGCCCTTTTCCCTATCCCAGGACACTTTCCCTTTCCATGTAAACCCGTAGGAAGTCTCAGGCACATGGACATAAACACAGATGCCTGTGTCCTGCAACGGCTGGAGAGCCCGAAGGTTGGGGAGGCAGGAGCTTTTAGGTTTGATCTGGGAAGGAGGGTGGGGTGGTGGATCACTTGGCCCCTTTTTCCTCTCCCATTCTCAGGTACAAAGCCGTCTGGCTTATCTTCTTCATGCTGGGTCTGGGGACGCTACTCCCATGGAATTTTTTCATGACAGCCACTAGGGTGAGACTCGGGGACCTGGGCTCCAGGGGGCATGTAGGGCCTGGCTGCCGTGTCCTCAGGAGCGCTGGGAGAGAAGTCTCAAGGCTTCTGTCTTGTAACCCCCACAGTATTTCACAAACCGCCTGGACGAGTCCCAGAATGTGTCCTTGGTCACTGCCGAGCTGAGCAAGGACATCCAGCCCTCAGCCGCCCCCACAGTGCCCTCCCCAGAGCGGAACTTGCTCAGCGCTGTCTTCAACAATGTCATGACGTTATGTGCCATGCTGCCCCTGCTGTTCTTCACCTGCCTTAACTCTTTCCTGCATCAGAGGTGAGCGCCTGGGCCCCTGGCCTGACCCCTCACTGCCTCTTGCTCTCCCTGGGCTGAGCCCCCAGCCTCACCGCCCCGGCCTCTGGGCAGGATCCCCCAGTCTGTTCGGATCCTGGGCAGCCTGGTAGCCATCCTGTTGGTGTTCCTGATCACTGCTGTCCTGGTGAAGGTGCAGCTGGCTGCCCTACCCTTCTTCGTCATCACCATGGTCAAGATCGTTCTCATCAACTGTAAGTGGGGCTGGGAGGGGGCAGAGATCTTCCCACATCCCCCCACCCTTCCTTCAGACCCACAGTCAGCCAGGAACGGAGCCCTTTCCTCCCACCCTGGAGGAAAGAAATGGATACCGTGGACGGTCCGGGCTCCAGAGGCCTGAGCAGGCACGGACCAGGGCTGGAAGCAGGGCAGAGAGGGCCATTTGGTGTCACGACTCCACTGGGACCCGTTTTCCCATGGGCCCCCGGCCACCCGCAGTGGAAGAAAGTTCCCCTCTGCTCTCTCTCCCCTGCTGACGCCCACCTCGTGCCCCCAGCGTTCGGTGCCATCCTGCAAGGCAGCCTGTTTGGTCTGGCCGGCCTCCTGCCCACCAGCTACACTGCCCCCATCATGAGTGGCCAGGGCCTGGCAGGTATCTTCGCCTCAGTGGCCATGATCTGTGCCATTGCCAGTAAGTACGGCCGCCTGCCTGCCGGCCTGGTTGCTGGGGTGGGGTGGGGGAGGGGAGGGGCAGGGGTGGGGACGGTCTCTGATCACTCACGTGCTCCACACAGGTGGCTCAGAGCTGTCAGAAAGTGCCTTCGGCTACTTTATCATCGCCTGCGGGGTTATTGTCTTAGCCATCGTCTGTTACCTGGCCCTGCCCCGCCTGGTAAGCAGATGGAGAAAGCCGGATTCGGGGTGGGGGGTGAGGAGTCCAGGGCTCCAGACCAGTGGTGTTCTGGGACCCAAACCCGGCGTAGGAGGGGGGCGTTCTGGAGCTTCCACCTCTGAATCCACCCCCCCGGTGTCCCCCACTTGGTAGGAGTTCTACCGCTACTACCAGCAGTTCAAGCTTGAAGGGCCTGGGGAGCAGGAGACCAAGTTGGACCTCATTAGTAAAGGTCAGAATAGCCTGCAGACGCTGGGGCGGAGGGCGGCCCGCCCAGCAGGGGGCAGCCTGGGTACAGAGGGCAGGAAGGAGCGTGCCCTACTGGCTGGCGGTTATAAGCCAGCAGCCGGACGGACTGGGGCTGGGATGAGCCGGGGGCAGTAGGAAATGAAGGCCAGGAGAGGTGACGTGGGGGGAGATGCTGGGCGCCCTCGAATGCCTGAGGGCAGCGGGAAGCCACTTCAGATTCTTGTAATAGGACCTGAGGCTCCCGGGAGAGGTCAGGACCCCTGGGACTTGTGACGTGGGATTTACAGCTCTGGGAGGTCTGGGCTCGGTGTTGGGGGGAGGTGTGTGGCTGTGTCCCAGGGAAGGGGGTCTCCATCCCCAACTAACCCCAGCCCTTTGGGGGAATGTTTCTGTCATCTCTTGTTCTATCCTCCCCACAACGTGATGCTCCCACAACCTGTCACCCCCACCCCACCCCAGGAGAGGAGACAGGAGCAAACAAAGAGGAGTCCAGAGTTCCAGCCCCCAGCTCGCAGCCCACCAACAAAGGCCACTCGATCCGAGCCATCCTCAGAAACGTATGTGGGGCACGGGTGTTCTGCCCTCGGCACCTTACCCTCTTTTTCTCTTAGTTTTGCCCCTCCCGACCCATGCACTGTCCATCCGCTCCCTACCCGAGACTGGCCACGCCCCTGGATTCTGTGTGTGTGTGTGTTGGGGGGCGGTGGGGATTCTGGGCTCCTTGTTGCACAACCACCATGAAGACACGGGCCTGGGTCCCTTTCCTCCAGATCTTAGTCCCGGCTCTCTCTGTCTGCTTCATCTTCACGGTCACCATTGGGGTGTTTCCCGCCGTGACTGCTGAGGTCCGGTCCAGCATCGCGGGCACCAGTGCCTGGGGTGAGGACACCGTCGGTTCCCAGGATAGGGGCACACCGGGGCTAGAGCAGGTTTGGGAGTGGGGCGCAGGGGGAGCCTGGGCTTCCGTCTCCCCAGCTAAACTCCTGGCCCATTTGCCCTTCCCTGACCTGGAAGCATCTTCTCCATTTTACAGCTGGGGAAACTGAGCCCCCGTGAGGGTTAGGGTTGCTGAATCTGTCTCTCTGGACCTAACAACCAACCCGACTCTACTCTTCTTTTTCCAGGAGACTACTTCATTCCCGTGTCTTGTTTCTTGACTTTCAATGTCTTCGACTGGCTGGGCCGGAGCCTCACAGCTGTATTTACATGGGTAAGCGGAAGAAGGAGGTGCCCAGCCCCTGGGCAAGCAAGGGCAGAGTTCAGCCTGAGACCCAGAAAGGGAACCAAGAAAATATGGTGATAATGGGACCGTGCTTTTTTTTTTTAAAAAACCAAGACATAATCTGTGTATACTAAGTCATACAAGTCTTAAGCGTACAGCTTAATGACTACACGCACACATACGCACGCACGCACGCGCCCCTATATGATCACCAGCCAGGTCAAGGTAGAGAACGTTTCCAGCACTCAAGATGGCTCAACCATGTTCCCTCACGATCAGTATGCCCGAAGGGTAACCAGATCCAATGCAGATCCTGAGGGGCCCCAAGTGGAGCGCTGGGGCCCAGCCCAGGCTGAGGCACCACCTGTTCCTCCGTAGCCTGGGAAGGACAGCCACTGGCTGCCAAGCCTGGTGCTGGCCCGGATGTTGTTTGTGCCCCTGCTGTTGCTATGTAACGTCCAGCCCCGCCGCCACCTGGCTGTGGTCTTTGAGCACGACGCCTGGTTCCTCGTCTTCATGGCTGCCTTCGCCTTCTCCAACGGCTACCTCGCCAGTCTCTGCATGTGCTTCGGGCCCAAGTGAGTGGGGCCCCTGGTGGCATTAGGCGGGGTCTAGAGCTCCAGCGGTGGACAGCTCGTGGAGGGAGAGAGGGCAACAGGAGACTCCCTGATCCTGGAGGGGCATGTAGGTGAAGGGGTCGTGGTGGAGAGTGGGGCACCCCGGGTACCCAGGTGGAGATGTGGGAAGGTGGGAGACAGCCCCCTCATGCGTTCCCCCACGAGGCAAAAGCCAGATTGGAGGTGGGAAAGTAGGAGGGGCCTGGGGAGCAGCGGAATTCTGTGCTCAGGCAAGCCTCGCCGTCACAGATGCTCTGTGGGGGGAGAGCTGCTGGGGGCTGGGGTAGGGGCCATTCTGAGGAAGCCTTGCCCTCCTGCCTTTAGGAAAGTGAAGCCGGCTGAGGCAGAGACAGCTGGAGCCATCATGGCCTTCTTTCTGTCTCTGGGCCTGGCACTGGGGGCTGTCTTCTCCTTCCTGTGCCGGTCCGTCGTGTAACCGTGGACGGATAGAAGGGCTGCACTGACCACCTGCTCCCGCGCCCTTCTCCTTCAGGGATGGGCAGGGGTGATCTGGAGGTTTTCTCTTTTCGCCAGCTTCTGCTTTCTCACGGCCTGTGCTGGGCCTGGGTGTCCAGGCCCTGAGGAGGGAGCGTCTACGGATGGATAGTGGGGACATTGTGAGCCTGAGGGTCAGAATCAAGGGAGGGCATGCAATCTCTGCATCTGCTCAAGTCCCCTTCAGCCACCGCCCCCACACACGCTTGGCTCCGACTGATCCCTGCTTGAGCAGGGCAGCAGAGACTGCTGGGCTTAGGGTATATGTGCGTGTGTGGCTCTCTGTTCTTCTGCATATTTACCAGCAGCGGCTTGGGGCCAGGGCTGTCTGTCTAAGGTCCCATCTGATAATATTTCCATATTCTCCCCATGTGCCTCCTCCCCCCCCCATTTCCATGCCCCTCCCCTGCTCCCCCGGCCTTGTTTCTACCAATAATGCACCTTGTACAGTTGCCATTTTACTGCCTTTTTTTATATTCAACAGAAACCAGGTGCCTTCAGAGGCTCTCTGATAAAATAAAAAAAATTTTTTTTTCTCCACGGCTCCCTGTGTCCTCCAGCCGCAGCTCCTAGAGAGGGCAGCAGGATGGCAGCCTGAATCTGGGGGTTGAGCATGACCCCGCTGAGCCCTGGCCAGCACTGGGCCTGTGTCCAGTGGCTGGGTGGGGTTGGGGGGGGTGCAGTTAGTCCTCTTAGCCTCAGTGGGGCTGCAGTGCCCCCTGCTGGGGCCACAGAGGAGGGACAGGCCTGGAGCCAAGACTGCTGGCTGAGACTGAAAAAGGCCATTTTTTCTTTGCTGCTCAATTCCTTCCTTCACAGAAGTGGGGGTAGGGACAGTGCCCCGTCTTTCTTTTGTCTTCACTGCAACCCTCACCTGTCCTCACCCCTCAGCCGCAGGAATAAACCTGCGACCCTGGTCCGCTCCTCCCCACCACGAACATCCCCTCCCCTGCACTCCCACGCCTCCAGGCAAGAAGAGGCTGCAGCCCCACCATGTCCCCTACCTGGCACTCTGCCCTGACACCTGGGGAACATGGGGCCTCTGTGTCCTTGCATGGAAATGGGGCCCCCTCCCCTTTTCTTCTCCAACTCTCCTAGGGAAGGGTCTGTGGGACTGTAAGAGTGGCTCCGTGGAGGGAGCTGTATCACTGGATCCCCTTCACAGAAACGGCTCTTCCTGACTGGAAGTGGGAGTTCTGGCCGCTCGGCGACACACACACACACACGCACACGCACACACGCTACAAATTGGCACCTCTGTCAGGGCTTTTGTTTCTCAGTTTAATTGAAGGCTTCAGGCCTCATTAAGGGCTCTTAGCACATTTTTAAGGCTGTTTGATGAGCTCTGAAGTTCTCAGGGGGCAGTTAAGCATATCATTATATGGAGAACTGGAGACTCCAGGGGTACACGTCAAACCAAGGTTTATATCCGAGGCTGGTGGAAAATAAGGTACTCCTTTCCTATCAGATTCAAAAGCAGGGTTCCCTGAGTATGCCTCAGCCTTTGCAGTGCCCTTTGGCACTGAGGCTGAAATTAACCGGTGCTGTTTGTCTTCGCTCCCTCAGCCCCTCTTGACCTTCCCATGGTACCCCAACCTGAGAGTCCTATTGGGCTCCTTCCTTGGCACAAGCAGCCCCTCAGGGATGCTGTGTTTCTTCCCTGGGTTCCCTCTACGGCCTTCTGCCTGCTCTTTCAGGACTCCAGCCCAGGTGTCCTTCAGTCCATGCCACACATGGCCACAGAATAATCCAAAAAACCTAAGTGATATGCTGGTTTCTCTCCAGAGTATGCTGAGCATTTCCTGATTTCCCAGCAATGACAGTTTATGCAATTCCTTCCCCTTCTGTGCCTCAGAGCTTTTGTAACTTGGTGACCTAACTTTTATCATGCCCTTGACCATACTCCGGCTACCAGACAGAACTCATGGTTTTTGAGATAGGGTCTACATTCTATTCATGTTTTCACTTTTTCAGTTACAGGTGCTTTACCTGGCTCCCAGAGGTACTCACAAAATTGTCCCTCCCCGAGCACTCCACATGCCTGACTCCAGCTGTGTGGTGCCACTCATTTCCATTCCCTGTGCTCAAGAGGTGGAGATGGGTGTTAAGTAGGTTTCTCTGGATGCCAGCAATGATTTGAAGGATGGAAAAACAGATAATCACATCACTTTCCTTCTTTCTGTACTCAAATAGATGTGGAGGAAAATTACTAGAATATTTTTTCCAAAAATGTTTTCTAATGCAAATGCCAAGAGTGTGCAGTCTCACACTCAGTTTCTATTCTCCTGACCTCAAGTCTTGACCTCAAGACAGGAGAGGTGGGGGCGAGAAAATGTAGCTCCCAGGTCTCCTGCCTTGGACCCAAGCGCAGTGATGGCTCCTGACCACAGCAGGTGCTCTGAAGGCAACACCATACCGTAGGAGCCAGGCCTCCACTTTGCCCCTAAGCACTTGCTTCCTGTAAGGTGGGGAAGGGCTGAGCGTGAGAACCAGGCGGGAATCACGGGTATCATGGGCTCTGCCAAGACCTGTGCTGGTCGTCACCTTCCTTCCGTGTGACATTTCTGCCTGAAGCATCAGTCTGTGTATTTAGCTGCTGGCCTCCCTGGGGTGGTGGCCACTGCCAACACATTTGCCTTGTGTTTGATCTTATATGGTGAATTGTTGGGGCTCAAAACTTTTGAAAAGCTAAGAGCCCCAGTAAAATCAGTCCTTAAAAAGTAGAAGTCAAGCCTCCAGGATGACCGAGGAACTGGAATATAGCTGTATCTTCTCTGAAATGAATATGGAAGGAGCATGGTGAGGGCAGTATAATGGGTGGGGGGCTTAAAGGGCAAACTCCAGTTATGGGGAAAACAAATACTCAGAATGTCAAACTCTGATAAGGATTCAAAATGGATATGAGTGGGAAATGCAGAATCACTTTAAAGAGATGGCCGTGCTTTCTGGCTAGCGAGTTCTGCCTGAAACCCGAGTCTTGACACACTGGAAGGGTGGCAGGCTGAGGGACGTCAGCCAGCCAGGAGAACTGGCAGTGAGGCCCATCTGGTTTCTAGGGCAAGTTGGCAGTGAGTGTGGAGATGGGCACCTCACATGAGCACAACCCGTGTCCCCCCTCCCCAACCCATCAAGTGGCAGTGCCCTAGCTGGGCTCCTGGCTCCTGTACACGTCCCCTTCCAAGAGAAGGTGCTCAACTGAGAGCCCTCTAGATCCTTGGCAGTCCTGGTGCTCCCTGTGAATGAGCCAGTTGGCATTCTGGCCCCAGACTGCAGGGCAACTGCTAAATGAGTCGGCAGGGCCCCACAAAGGGTGGGGGGGGCCCTCTCTCGCAGGCCTGTCTTTAGGGTTGGTTCCATTTCAGAGCCTAGCATTCCATCTTGGGCCTGCCAAATACCAGCTGTGTGACCCCAGGCAAGTCACATTCTCCGGGCCCAGATCCTTGTTCTTCAGGAGGGGTGATCTATATGTATGGACTTGCAAAGGTGATTTAGGGAGTCTGTGGGAGAGCCTGGATGCAAGAAGTGATTACCCTAGAGACACGTGGCACCAAGAATCAATGAGGATGAGCCGCAGCCTGGTGCGCTCCCGCTCTAAGCGGCTCGCTGCTCCTCTCCCCAGCTTCAGTCCCCGGAGCCTTCCAGAGCCAGACCTCATTTTCCCCCACACCAGACATTTCCAGTGCCAACCGCCCCGCGGGTCCCAGATGAGCCATTGACAGCGGACAACCGCCGGACCGGACCGGGGCTGGGCGCGGGGGGCGAGACGAGGGGGAGCCTGCTGAGCCCCGCCCCACGGCGGCGGCGGGGGGAGGTGACGTCACCGTCCCGCGTGCTGCGCGGCGGCGCGGCCGTTCACACCTGACTCTTGGCGAGTGGGAGAGCGGATTGGGCGTCTTGAGGCCGGCTCCGCTGCCCCTCAAGCCTGGGTGACCTTGAACGAGGCATTTTCCATCGCGGAGCCGCTCATCTGTAAAGTAAGGGTAGGCACACGCGCACTGCCTTTCTCTGGGCTGTGCAACTCGGACCGAGGCAGGGGAATTAACAACTCTTTCTTTCACCTACCACCCTGCTCCCGTCTTCCGTGTCTTGTGGCCTCCCGTCTCCCTGTAACTCTATGAGGTGCTGACCATTGCTATGCCCGTTGTACTCCGGGAAACTGAAGCTGGAATGGTTAAAGGATGGAAAAATATTTTGTAAACCGCAAAGCACCGGGTAAATACAAGTCTCTGCCTGTCTCTCTCTACCTATCAGATAAGCAGAGAGACAAACAGACTCGGAGAGATGGGGAGAATTCCCAGACAGTGAAGGAGATGGAGATACAAGGCCTCTTGTGATAGCGTGGCACCATAACGCAAGCCGGGGATACCTTCCTTCCTAGCCTTCAAAACATCCCAGAAAGTTCTCCTTTCACATACCCAAGGACCCCGGCCTCCCAGGATCTGGAAATCCCACGTAAACCTCTCTAGGTGAAAGCAGCGAAGTCCTTCCTGATGTCTAACCCTAGTCCCTCCTGTTTGTGAGTTCCTCAGCACTTAGTAGCACTACCACAGCCTTACCAGTCCCTTATCTGGGCGCAGGTGGGCCAGGCAGGCACTGGGTCCAGAAATCCAGTCAGGTGAGAACTGTACTTTGGGCAGTGACTTGTGCCTGGGGCGGGTCAGGTGGCAGGCAGAGTAGTTAAGTAGGTCAGGGTTGTTTGTGGTAGAACCTACCCCTCCTGCACCTTCCCCTGCCTGTAATTTACTCTGGGCTGAACTGATTTGGGGTTAAGTTTTACCTTAGTCAAAGGGACCAGGGAACACTGAACAACACCCAAGACAAAAAGAGACACCTGGTGGGCATCATGGCCTGAGGACAACAGACGATTTAGAGCTCAGTTGACAATGACAGGCAGGGCTCAGTCACACACAACCCCCCCCCCCCTTAGGTCACTGATACTATGGCCTCAGAGAGTCAAGACACACTCATATGTGTATTAATAGAGTAGGTACCAAAGATACCCTAGTTACAATTTCAAATGGCTTAGATCATAACTGTGGTCTTTTCACTACACTCCCCTGAGAAATGGTGTTCTCGCCCATGACTTCAGCCATCAGTCTCTGTCTCCTGGACATTCTTTGGTGCCCCATAACATGCCTAAAACGGATTCTTGACCCCCTCCAATGCAGAGTGGCCTTCCTCCCCAGCCTTCAGCCCTCATATTCAATCATTCTACCACAGAAAAGGTGAACACCGAGCCTCTTCCCTACCCCTGTGTGATCTCCCCACTTTCGGCTTCTGCCTTCTCCAAGCTATGTCCTGTGGAATCTCCAAGTGTTTTTTTATTTGTTTTGAGCAACACAATTAACTGGCATGACAATGGATTTAATATATTTAGACTTTTATCCAATAACTAAATAATACATATTTTTCTCAAGCATGCATGGAAGCTTTACACATATTAACCACGTCCTAGATTACAAAAGAAGTCTCAAATACAAAAGCCAGTATTATACACACTGCATTGTATGTAACATAATTAAGAGATAATATAAAAATAATTAGAAATGTTGAACACTTTTTTTTAAAGATTTTATTTATGTATTTGACAGAGACATAGCGAGAGAGGGAACACAAGCAGGGGGAGTGGGAGAGGGAGAAGCAGGCTTCCCGCCGAGCAGGGAGCCCAATGCAGGGCTTGATCCCAGGACCCTGGGATCATGACCTGGGCCGAAGGCAGATGCTTAACGACTGAGCCACCCAGGCGCCCCTTGAACACTTTTTTTAAAAAAGATTTTCTGTATTTGAGAGAGAGAGCACATGCGCTTGAGAGAGAGCACAAGTGGGGTGAGGGGCAGAGGGAGAAGCAGACTCCCCACTGAGCAGGGAGCCTGATAGAGTGCTCAATCCCTAGACTCTGGGATCATGACCTGAGCCAAAGGCAGACACTTAAATGAACTGAGCCACCCAGGCGCCCCTGTTGAACACTTTTAAACTGGTCAACAAAGATGCCATAAGAAGAATCAGAAAACCCTTAAAACTAATTATAATAAAAATACTATAGGGGCACCTGGATGGCTCAGTTGGCTAAGTGTCTGCCTTTGACTGAGGTTGTGATCCTGGGACCCTGGGATAGAGTCCCACATCACATTGGGCTCCCTGCTCAGTGGGGAGCCTGCTTGCTTCTCCCTCTCCCTCTGCCTGCTGCTCCCCCTGCTTGTGCTCTTTTTCAAATAAATAAATAAAATCTTTCCAAAAAATATTATATACTAAAACATGGGGATATAGCTAAAATAGTACTTGAAGAGAAATTTGTAGCCTTAAATCAGAATGTCAGAAAAGGGAAAGGCTGAAATTTGCTAGGTTTTAAAGCTAAGAAAATAGAAAAAGAACACAGAACTGGGGCGCCTGGGTGGCTCAGTCATTAAGCGTCTGCCTTCGGCTCAGGTCATGATCCCAGGGTCCTGGGTTTGAGCCCCGCATCGGGCTCCCTGCTCAGTGGGAAGCCTGCTTCTCCCTCTCCCACTCCCCCTGCTTGTGTTCCCTCTCTCGCTGTCAAAGAAATAAAATCTTAAAAAAAAAAAAAAAAAGAATAACAGAATTGACCCAAAGAAAGTAGAAATAATAAAAATTTTAGCAGAAATTTAAATACATGAACATCGATATAAATAAAATAGACAAATCTCTAGTGAAACTTTTCATGAAAAAAAGAATAAGACACGAAAAACAATTTTAGGGATGAAAAAGAAGACATACTTTAGATGGAATAGAGGTTGAAAAGAGTCAAAGAGAAGACTATGTCATAATAAAGCTTTCAAGAAACGCCCAGAAAAATTATTAAACAAAATTGACAAGGAGAGGGAGAAAACCTGAATAGTCCTATATCATTAAAAAAAAAAAAAATAGTGAGGGGCACCTGGCTGGCTCAGTGGTGGAGCATGCAACTCTTGATCTTGGGGTTGTGAGTTCAAGGCCCATATGAGTGTAGAGATTACTTTAAAATCTTAAAAATAATAATTTTAGGGGCGCCTGGGTGGCTCAGTTGTTAAGCGTCTGCCTTCGGCTCAGGTCATGATCCCAGGGTCCTGGGATCAAGCCCTGCATCGGGCTCCCTGCTCCGCGGGAAGCCTGCTTCTCCCTCTCCCACTCCCCCTGCTTGTGTTCCCTCTCTCGCTGTGTCTCTCTCTGTCAAATAAATAAAATCTTTAAAAAAAACAATAATAATTTAAAAAATCTTAAAAAGATGGGGCGCCTGGGTGGCTCAGTTGGTTAAGCGACTGCCTTCGTCTCAGGTCATGATCCTGGAGTCCCGGGATCGAGTCCCACTCGGGCTCCCTGCTCAGCAGGGAGTCTGCTTCTCCCTCTGACCCTCCCCCCCTCATGTGCTCTCTCTCTCATAAATAAATAAATAAAATCTTAAAAAAAAATCTTAAAAAGAATTGAATCCCTAGTTAAAATGTTTCCATACAGAAAACAATAGACTCCGGCAATTGTATAGGTGAATTCAACAAAATTTTAAATAAATAGATCAAAGGGTGCCCGGGTGGCTCAGCTGGTTTAGCTGGGTCTGTCTTCAGCTTCGGGTTGGGATCCCAGAGTTCTGGGATTTAGCCCCGCATCCGTCTGTCCATCTGTCAGGCTCCCTGATCACTGGGGAGTCTGCTTCTCCCCCACCCACTCCCCCGCTTTCTCTCTCAAATAAAATTTTTATTATTATTTATTTGACAGAGACACAGCGAGAGAGGGAATGCAAGCAGGGGGAGTGGGGGAGGGAGAAGCAGGCTTCCCGCTGAGCAGGGAGCCCGATGTAGGGCTCGATCCCAGGACCCTGGGACAATGACGGGAGGGGAAGGCAGACGCTTAACAACTGAACCACCCAGGCGCCCCTCTCTTTCAAATAAATAAATAAATAAAATCTTTTACAAATTAATTAAGTAATAGATGGATTCTGTTTAATATTACTAAGTCTGTTAAGCATATAAATAAAGGGAATTTTTAAAAACAATAGTCTCGCCATAGATGCAGAAAAGTAATTTTGATACTCGTTCAGATTAAAATTTATAACAAGTTAGGGATAGAAAGAGGAAATATTGTACTCAATGATGAAATATTGAAAGCATTCCTTTTCTGATCAGAAATGAGATAGGGACCCCCAGAATCACTGTTTCCACTCATCACTGTCTTGCAGGTCCTAGCTGGTGCGGTGTACCAAGAAATAAGAGATACAAGGATTAGAAAGTGAGAAACCAGACTGTCATTGTTCTCAGATGATAGGTAGGGTTGTACTTAAAAAAAAAAATAAAAAACAAAGTAGGAATTAATAAGGTAGTTTACCAAGCTGTGGGACCAATAAACAAAAGTTGATTACTTTCCAAACTCTTTGGGAAACCTAAAATGAAGGAAAATTGCCATTGCCATTGCATCAAAAACAAGAAGCACAGTACTAACAATGAAGGGAGTGAAAGTTGTGAAAGAAACTTCTCATGTCCCAACCACATGTGGAAACTCAGGCAGAGCGGAAGCCCGGGCTGGCCAGGCAGCCTGGCTCAACTGTCCAACATCTCTGAACATTAAGTCCATTGGCCTGTGAGGATGTCATTGCAGGGTATCCCCCATGGAGTTCAGCGATAATAAGCCTCCTCATGGAACCAGGTAGAACCGGAACAGACAGGACCCATTCTGACAGCCGCTGAGCTTGGGAAGGGTGCCTGTTCCAGGAGTTAAGGATCCAGAGCTACTCCCCGTGCTAATACAATCCCTGAGGTCCTGCTGCTGTGAGTTGCTTTATTCATCCATTGCCTCTTATCTTGGCAGCTTCCCTGAGTCCCTTGAAAGGCCAGTGGTGCACCCTCATTAGGAGAATCCCCAATCGGAGCAGCAGCTGAGTCTCTGCTCCAAGACCTCACTCTGCTTTAGCTAGATCAGGGGTCTGTAAGTCTTCTCTGTAAAAGGTAAGAGACTACGTATTTTAGACTCTGCAAGCTACCTGGTCTCTGCCGTACTATCAACTCTGCCATTGCAGCATAAAATTAGCCAAAAACAACATGTAAACAAATGAGAGGGGCTATGTTCCAGTAAAGCTCTATGAGCACAAATTCAAATTTCATGTACTTTCCACACGGCAAAATATTATCTTTCCCTTGACTTTTTTCAACAATTTAAAAAATGTAAAAAACATTCTTACCCATAAGCCATGTAAAAACAAGCAACAGGCCCACCAGCTGCAGGCCACAGTTTGTCAGTTCTTGCTTCATCTGGCTACCCTCCAACAACAGAAGGTTGGGCTGGGTCTTTGAGGCCTGGTCAGGAACAAAGGGTATCTTGGGAACAGAACAGTGAGCATTGCAAGTGCTGCCGGAAATAGTTTTCTGGAGATCTAGGGGGTTTAAGCTGTTTTTAATAGCCTTCAGTGGCTTCCCTCACTCTGAGTTAAGGTCAGGACATCTTAGCATGGCATTTGTGGCCCTCTGTGACCCGAACCCTGCCTGCAGGGTCACTTTCAGCGCCTCTGCCTCCCTCAGGGGCCCCTAGGCTATGGTCCTTCTGTCAGGGCTGTGCCTCTCCTTGTTTTTCCCTCTTCTGGGAAGAGACCTGTGCCGTGGGCTGGCTAGCCTTAGCCCTAAGCCTGCCCCGTTGCTCAGGCTGAGCTGGGAGTCTCTGATAGTTCTCCCACAGTGCTGCGATTCACATTTGTCCTGCAGCAGCCCCTTGTGGGCTGAAACCTCCATCTTGTTTATGCATTTTTGCATCCCCAAGCACTCACTGTGGGGGCTTAAGTGTGTGTCAATGAGTGGGAGAAGGCTTCCAGAAGAGAAGGCAGAATTTCTGTGCTAGTGCAAGATTAGAGATCTTCCCATTAGAAGACCCCTGAAAGGTCTCTTGTCCTGATAACTGATCAACAGGAGTGATGTCTGGAATGCCTGGGTGGCTCTGTCAGTTAAGTGTCTGCCTTCAGCTCAGGTCATGATCCCGGGGGCCTGGGACATGGCAAGTCCCATATTGGGCTCCTTGCTCAGCGGGGAGCCTGCTTCTCCCTCTCCCTCTGCCTGCCGCTCCCCCTGCTTGTGCTCTCGCTCGCTCTGACAATAAAGAAATAAAATCTTAAAAAAAAAGAAAAACATTTATTTTTTTATTAATTTTTTTATTGTTATGTTAATCACCATATATTACATCATTAGTTTTTGGTGCAAAACATTTATTTTTTTTAAGATTTTATTTATTTATTTGACAGAGAGAGACACAATGAGAGAGGGAACACAAGCAGGGGGAGTGGGAGACGGAGAAGCAGGCCCCCCGCCAAGCAGGGAGCCCGACGCAGGGCTCGATCCCAGGACCCTGGGATCATGATGACCTGAGCCAAAGGCAGACGCTTAACGACTGAGCCACCCAGGCGCCCCAGAAAGAAATATTTAAAGGAATGATTTCGGGGCTCAGCGGGGAGCCTGCTTCTCCCTCTGCCTCTGCTTCTCCTCCTGCTCATGTTCTCTCTCTTTCTCTGTATCTCGAATGAATAAATAAAAAAATCTAAAAAAATAAAAAATAAAGGAGTGATTTCTGATCTGCCCTGGACTTGGGTCCTGGGAGGGGAGAGACAGCACCTCCACTCCATTTCTGGAGCAAGGAGCAAGGGTTGGTGCAACAAAGGCTTTGAGCTGACTGATCTCACTAAAGCCTTGCTTTCCCAGTTCCTAGAATGTGGAGACTCACTTTTACCACTTCACAGGACCATGAAATGGTGTCAATGGTATTTGTGAACTAGGGAAATTTTTAATTTGCTAGACCCCTTCTGCCCAGAGGGAGAGAGGGTATGTTGAGGGATGACACACTTCGAGATTTTGATCAGGAACAGAGAATCCTGGGAGATTTCTGGTAAACAGCACCCTTCCCAAGCCCATTAACTTCCAGTCACAGGTTTTTCACACACCGTAAGAAAGGGGAATAGAAGAGTAAGGAGAAATGAAATTGGGGTGGTGGCAGCCGGATGATGAGGTCTGGAATGTGGGGCAAAGATAAAGAAAGGGAGGGTCCTTTGTTCTCTGGAATTTAACATATGAATAAAGAGAATACAAAGGAAGGCAGGCCAGGCACCAGGGCTGTGGACGGAAGGATTAAGGGTGGTGGTGGTGGGGGGGGGAGAACCCCTCCCCAGCATTCCAGTGGAGGACACTGTGGGCCAGGAAGGCAGCTGATGGACAACTCCAAGGTCACAGAGCAGGAAGTGGCCATTCTCTTCCAGAGGGGCTGTGGGTCCGACAGGATTCCTAAATGAGGCCTTGGATAGACAAGGGCAGCTTCCCCTCAGGAGGGCACGCAAAAGGGACAGAGCCAGCGAAGTATGGCGTCCCACAGCTCTTTGGGCAGGCTAACGGTTTGGGGGCTTGGGACCTCCGGCGCCACAGCTGAAGAGGAACAAATTCTGGCAGCCTGCAGCAGGCTACCCTCCGGCCAGCGTCTTCAGGCGACCTCCAAGAGTCCCTGCTACTCTGCAGGGGTCCCAGGAGACCCTCTCCTCCTCCGGTCTGGCAGCGGCTGGAGCGAAAAGGGCGAAAAAAATGAAACCAGACTGAGAAATGGCTCGATGTGCTCACGCAGGTGAGACGCATGTCTCAGTGTTCTACACACGTGGGCGACTGCAGGAGCTGGGGAGGGTAGCCCCCTCGCCCCCCGCGGTGGCGAACGCGTCCCCAGTCTCTGCTCTCTGAAGGCGGCGCCGCACAACCGCCCCTACAGCGCTGTGCCGTGTGATTGATAGAGGAGAGGTGGGGGGGGTCAGTCAATCATTCCCTTTATGCTCCATCCCACTCCCGAGGGAGTTCCAAGCTAGCTGGGCCTGGCAGGTGGAAAACAGGGTCCCGCCCGCGGCTTCCCAGGATAAACAGGACTGGGACAGCCCACCTCCTTCTCCCTGGGGACCCCGGCAGAGAAGGCTGGGGAACACCGCAGCCGCAGAGACCGCTCAGGCCGCAGGAGGCGGGGCGGGGCCTGGAGGAAAGGGGCGGGGCCGGGGCGGGGCCGCCAAGGCGGGTCTGGAAACTGCTGGAAGTAATCTCAGTACCGCCGTCGTCGCTCCTTCCGCCGGGCGTAGGCAAAGAGTCCCCCTGCCAGTCCAGGCCGGCGCCCTTCCCCCCAGCCGGAGCCACGCCCCGCTGCAAAACCCTAGCTCTTCCCCCTGGCCCAGGAAGGGCCGGGATCCGGGGGCTGCCTGAAGTTAGACCTCGAATCCGCACGGTCCCTAAAAAAAAAAAAAACCCTTCCCCTTATCGGGCTATAGGAGTGTGTAGGGCAGATGGTAGCAAAAAAGTCGAACCTGGGAGCCGAGGTCGGAGTGGTTAGCTGCTTCTATCCCCGCCCTCCACCTTTCTGGATGTTCCTCCAAGCCACGACTCTTGGGTCTGAAGGCGCTTGCCTCACAGGTTTATAGGAAGGTCACTGGCATCCGCGCCCCTAGATCCCCCGTTTATGTCATATGAGTATTCTCAATCTTTAGTTCTTGGAGAGGGCTCATGCCTTGATGTGCGGAGACGGGGTCCCGAAAAGGAACACTTGCGCGTGCTCGTAAGGCGGAGACTGAGAAGTGCTGCTCCCGCCATTCCCCGCCCCCTCCCCTATTTTGGACCATGACGTCAAGGTGGGCGGGCAGCGGCAGGTGCAGGGCTGACAGGCATCTTCCTTTAAGGCGGAGGGATTCGGGGGCGGGCAGCTGGTCTGTGCTTCGCCGTATATAGACCGACTGGGGGCGCCCAGCCGCTCTCTTGAGTCACCCCCGCGCAGGCTTGCTGCGGATACGTAGCCGGACGCAGTCCCTACCCACCGTCGTCTGTAGTGCTTGCAGCTCTTCTTCTTTAAGGTAAGGTCGGAGTTCCCTTCAGATTTTTCTGTGTGGAATGCTCTTTTGAGTTGCTTTCGTTCCTCGTTTCCATCCCAAAGCCTAGATTTTGTTGTGTTGGAGCGGCCTCTGGGATAGGACGACTCCAAATTTCGTTTGGGGGGGGGGGGGGAGGGGTTTTGCGAGTTAGGCTTGTTTTTTCATCCGTGTCCGGGTGGCGGGGCTTTCCCCGGGCGGCGGCTGACCGTGGGGGAGGTGGGCCGTGGAGTGGGTTTGGGGTAGTGGGCAGCTGCACGTGGTGTCCGCGCCGGCCCGGGACGCTGCCATGTTTGCCCCTCCACTTCCGGACGCGGCTACGGGGCGCCGGAGAGTCCCCAAGGGTTGTAGGTGTGCGCGCTGGACGTGACTCAGCACAGCCTGGTGTTGGCCTGGCTTTGCCATCTGCCCTGTGGGAAGCGTTTTTCAAGTGTTTTCGGTTTTTTTTCGGTGAGGTTTTTCGGCGAGGAACGTTGACGACCGGCTCTGGCCCATGGTGCTTCCTTCTTCCTTCCAGATCTTTCTTGCAGTTTCGGGTTGGGGGGAGGGAAAAGGAGGGGACAGGCTCTGGAAGATTCGTGGGCCCTCTCCTCCTCCGCCCCTCCCAAAGAGCTGAGATTGTTCTGGAAGCTTCTGGAGCCCGGCGCCCCGCCCTGGTGCCCGGATGCTGGGGCGGAGGGAGGCTGCGCGGTGGCGCCCCCTCCTCGCGTGGCTCTGGCCGACGCATGTCCGGCAGTGACGAGGGTCTGCCTAGCGGATTACGGCCACCATCTTAGTGGTGTTTGGTTTGGTACTATATTGTAGTCCTGTGTGTTGGGGGGGGGGTCACGATGGAGCTTTTGCTTTATCGGTTCTTTGTCTTAGTAGCTTCTTGGGCGGGTATCCACCGGTCTCAGAGGTAACCTTCCCCTATGTCCTGAGGCAGCAATCCCACATGGCCTTGATGTGGGAGATAACCCAGTGGGGGAGACTATTCCGATTTATTTCTTTTTAAACATGACACCGGTCACGTTGGGCTATTTTTCCTACCAAAAGAGGTAATAGAACTGTAGTCAGTGGTTTTCTCCTTCAAACACCTGGAAACCTTTTCGTGTTGGAGCCAGGATCTGCATTTGCAAGAAGCTACCCAGTAATGCTGAGACTTTTGGGTCCCATGGACCACTTAGAGTATTTAGGCTCCAAGATAATGGTTCTAAAACACCTGACATTGTATATTGTGTTAAAGAAGCTTTTTAAGTTTCTTTTTCTAAATTGAGTTCCTACTAAGGGTACAGGCTGAAATACTTGAAGAGGTTTCGCAGTTTTTCAGGAATACGTTTAGTACCCAGCTTAGAGCAGTTTGAACTAAATCTCAGAGTCTTCGTTGAGACTGGGGTGAACCAGTGTTAAATATGGGCCATGGTGTTCTTTTGTAATTCTTGACTGTTCTTATTTTAGATGCCTGAGGAAGTGCACCATGGAGAGGAGGAGGTGGAGACTTTTGCCTTCCAGGCAGAAATTGCCCAACTCATGTCCCTCATTATCAATACCTTCTATTCCAACAAGGAAATTTTCCTTCGGGAGTTAATCAGTAATGCTTCTGATGTGAGTGCTTGGGGCACCTTCATTTGTCTTATTTGTTTTCAGCACTCAGGAAAAGGGAGAAGGGTGGTTTGGCATTTTGTGGGGCTGCTGTTGGAGGGGATAAAACTGCTGTTCTTAAAGTTTGCTTTATTCTATGGGGATAGGTGGGATATTATAACTGTAATTATGCGGTTCTTAAATCTCCAGTTGGGGTGGTAATCAGAACTTGAGGCTACTTGGAAGTGACAGTTTTCTTTTGCATGAAGAGATGAGCTTTAGGAAGCACAAAGGTAAAATCGAAATTTGTATTTTTAGGCCTTGGACAAGATTCGTTATGAGAGCCTGACAGACCCTTCCAAGTTGGACAGTGGTAAAGAGCTGAAAATTGACATCATCCCCAACCCCCAGGAGCGCACCCTGACTCTAGTGGACACAGGCATTGGCATGACCAAAGCCGATCTTATAAATAATTTGGGAACCATTGCCAAGTCCGGAACTAAAGCATTCATGGAGGCTCTTCAGGTATGTGGTATTTTAGCTACACGTGCACTATTCATTTTTGTGGATCTTCTTTGGTTTGCTGTGGTGTTTTTTCAAACTTGTGTTTGACTTTAAAACTTTCTGGCAGGCTGGTGCAGACATCTCCATGATCGGACAGTTTGGCGTTGGCTTTTATTCTGCCTACCTGGTGGCAGAGAAGGTGGTGGTTATCACAAAGCACAATGATGATGAGCAGTATGCCTGGGAGTCTTCTGCTGGGGGCTCCTTCACTGTACGTGCAGACCATGGTAAGTTGACTTTCTTGTTAGGTTGTCTGGGTTAGGATTCTGGGGAAATCTGTAATAGAGATCTTAAGCATGTTTTCTATCAAGGAGTTATTTCTCATTACAGTTCTGTGTCCTTATGCTGTATTGTGATTGACTTTTTTAGGTGAGCCCATTGGCCGGGGTACTAAAGTGATTCTCCATCTTAAAGAAGACCAGACAGAGTATTTAGAGGAGAGACGTGTCAAAGAAGTGGTGAAGAAGCACTCGCAGTTCATAGGTTATCCCATCACCCTTTATGTGAGTGTGGACTGGGAATCCTGACATGTATGATGTCTGCTGCTCAGGAGAATGGGATGGTCCCCAGTTTTTTGGTGTTATGTATTGTGAAAACTATTGGTTTTTTGTGTTTTCAGTTGGAGAAGGAACGAGAGAAAGAAATCAGTGATGATGAGGCAGAGGAGGAGAAAGGGGAGAAAGAGGAAGAAGATAAAGATGATGAGGAGAAGCCCAAGATTGAAGATGTGGGTTCAGATGAGGAGGATGATAGTGGGAAGGACAAGAAAAAGAAAACAAAGAAGATTAAGGAGAAATACATAGATCAGGAAGAACTGAACAAGACCAAGCCCATTTGGACCAGAAACCCTGATGACATTACCCAGGAGGAATATGGAGAGTTTTACAAGAGTCTTACTAATGACTGGGAAGACCACTTGGCAGTCAAGGTGAGAAGCCTTGTGTGTTGACTCAATAGGAAAAGCAGGCAGAAGGGTGTTGGTGGTAGTAGACAAGTGGAACTTGCCCACCTGGCTAGTAGGTGGGAACTGAATGCCATGGAGCCACGTCCGTTCACTTATTGATGACCCTTCCAGGGTGAAGAAAGGACATCCTTCCCAGTGACCTCACTTAGTCTCCATGGCAGGTTCTTGATGAGACTGTTTTCTCATTGATCTAAGGGTTACACGTAGCTGTCCCATTGTAGTTTAATTCAGGGTATAAGTGCTTAATTTGTTCAGTAGCTGTCCCATGGCATCTTTTCTATCCTTGGGGAAGATCTTGTTGTAAACAATTTAATGAAATGATGTTGAGAGGAAACATCTCTGTCTTGAAATACACTAGTGGCTTACCTTGGATCTCTTTCAGCATTTCTCTGTAGAAGGTCAGCTGGAATTCAGGGCATTGCTGTTTATCCCCCGTCGGGCCCCTTTTGACCTCTTTGAGAACAAAAAGAAAAAGAACAACATCAAACTCTACGTTCGCCGTGTGTTCATCATGGACAGCTGTGATGAATTGATACCAGAGTATCTCAGTGAGTGTTGCCTTGGTCTCATGTAGTTAGTTGGGTACAGTCTCCTGTGAAGCCCACTCAGCATTCTCAAAGTGAGGTCTTGTTTTGAAAAAAGTCTTCACTGTAGATAACATGGCAAGTGAGGGTTCTGTGAGAAAATGGGTCCTATTGAGGGTCGCCTGGGTGGCTCAGTTGTTGAGTGTCTGCCTTTGGCTCGGGTCATGATCCCGGCGTCCTGGGATCTAGCCCTGCATCGGGCTCCCTGCTACGTGGGAAGCCTGCTTCTCCCTCTCCCATTCCCCCTGCTTGTGTTCTCTCTCCTGCTCTCACTCTGTCAAATAAAATCTTAAAAAAGAATATGGGTCCTATTGAATTTAGGTAACCTTATTTTATTATTTTTTTAATTAAAAAAAAATTTTTTTTTAAAGATTTTATTTATTTATTCATGAGAGACAGAGAGAGAGAGAGGCAGAGGGAGAAGCAGGCTCCCAAGGAGCAGGGAGCCCAATGCGGGACCCGATCCCAGGACTCTGGGATCATGACCCGAGCTGAAGGCAGATGCTTAACCATCTGAGCCACCCAGGCGCCCTATTTTTTAAATTTTTTAAAAGATTTTCTTTGTTAGTGTGAGCACAAGCAGGGGGAGCGGCAGGCAGGGGGAGAGATGTGGGACTCAGTCCCAGGAACCCCGATCATGATCTTAGCCAGAGGCAGACACTTAGCAGCTGAGCCACCCAGGCATCCCTGCCCTGTCTGTGTTTAACTCTGCTTTATGCCTGGTTGATTGCAGACTTCATCCGTGGTGTGGTTGATTCCGAGGACCTGCCATTGAATATCTCCCGAGAAATGCTCCAGCAGAGCAAAATCTTGAAGGTCATTCGCAAAAATATTGTGAAGAAGTGCCTTGAGCTCTTCTCTGAACTGGCAGAAGACAAGGAGAACTATAAGAAATTCTATGAGGCGTTCTCTAAAAACCTAAAGGTATAGACACAAAAAACAGTTATTTAATAATTACGGTGGAGGGTTATTTTTCATTCACATAGAGGGTAGCAGATTATTTACAAGTAAGGTGGTTTTCTTTCCACCCTTGAAGCTTGGAATCCATGAGGACTCTACTAACCGGCGCCGCCTTTCTGAGCTGCTGCGTTACCACACTTCCCAGTCTGGGGATGAGATGACTTCTCTTTCAGAATATGTGTCCCGCATGAAAGAGACCCAGAAGTCCATCTATTACATCACTGGTGCGTTGGAGCTTGGGTCTGATCAAAGCCTCTCGTGAGGTGTGAGGAGGGGAGGGAGGGCGTTTGGGCATCCCTGGGAACTGGCCGGGGTGTGGGGGGGGTTGTGCGTTCTGACCCCTGAGTCACACTCAATCCTACAGGTGAGAGCAAGGAGCAGGTTGCCAACTCCGCTTTTGTGGAGCGAGTGCGGAAGCGGGGCTTCGAGGTAGTGTATATGACGGAGCCTATCGACGAGTACTGCGTGCAGCAGCTCAAGGAGTTTGATGGGAAGAGTCTGGTCTCGGTTACCAAGGAGGGCCTGGAGCTGCCTGAGGATGAAGAGGAGAAGAAGAAAATGGAGGAGAGCAAGGCCAAGTTCGAGAACCTCTGCAAACTCATGAAAGAAATCTTGGATAAGAAGGTTGAGAAGGTAAACAATTCTGGGACTAGGATGTATTTTGTAAACAAGTGCTTTTAGGGCTGCTTCCTTCAGAATCATGCGGCGCCACACAGTAAATAGTTTTAAGGAGCCTAATTGGTTTAGAGCTTCCTTGCCTTGTCTTTACCAGACAGTTTAAGGTTGGTATTTCTGTAATGCTGGACAGATTCCTGCTCGCTCTTCAGAGAAGAGAACCTAACATATGGTCATTTTAGCCTGGAAATGGTAATCTGATTTACCATCAACGTAAAGTTTTTATGACTGTCCACAGGTGACAATCTCCAACAGGCTAGTATCTTCACCCTGCTGCATTGTGACTAGCACCTATGGCTGGACGGCCAACATGGAGCGGATCATGAAAGCCCAGGCCCTTCGGGACAACTCTACGATGGGCTATATGATGGCCAAGAAGCACCTGGAGATCAACCCTGACCACCCCATCGTGGAAACGCTGCGGCAGAAGGCGGAGGCGGACAAGAATGACAAGGCAGTCAAGGACCTGGTGGTGCTGCTGTTTGAAACAGCTCTGCTCTCCTCTGGCTTCTCACTTGAGGATCCCCAGACTCACTCCAACCGCATCTACCGCATGATCAAGCTAGGCCTGGGTAAGTCCTTTTGTTACCAGGGCCAGGCAAGAAACTGGGGAGCTGGTCTCACAGGGACAAATTGGACTTTGTGGTATCTGGATCAAAGTTGACTTGCCATTTTTTTCTATTTCTAGGCATTGATGAAGATGAAGTGACTGCAGAGGAACCCAGTGCTGCTGTTCCTGATGAGATCCCCCCCCTTGAGGGTGATGAGGATGCCTCTCGCATGGAAGAAGTAGATTAGTTCCATCTGCAGACCTTGTGCCCTCTGTATAGTGTCCCCATGGCTCCCCAGCAGCCCCGAGCGACCCCGGTTCACCTGGTTCCCTCTGCTGATGTCTAGTGGTTTTTTTTTTGTTTTTTTTTTCTCCTGTCTTTGAGGCAGGAAAGAAGGCCCTCAAGCCCTATCCCTTCCGATATTTGACGGGGTTTGGATATGTGTTGTGGGTGTTTTTTTGTTTATTTTGTTCCGAGATTAAAGTATGCAAAATAAAGAAGATACAGTTTTATACAGTTATGCTCTCCCTTGTAAAGTGGATCTCATGCTGTCTTTCGAGTTTCCTTAGCTTCTCTATCCCAAATTGAACCTACTGTTACTCTGAGGATTGGTATTTCTGGTATACTGAAAGCTAGGGTCACCTGTAGCCACTTCGCACTTTTGAAATCACCCAGCATTGACAATAAAGGGTAGCTTCAAACTACCATGTATAATAAATACCCTTTCAGTCCCCTTCCTAAAGCATATGCTTCAGTGAGCCAAAACACAGGACTTAAGTCCATTGCAGCAATTTAATTTAATAAAATAAAATTATAAGAGCAAAATTACATTTCCAAAGTACCAAAACCTGCAACTGGCTCTTGGAGCAGAGCCTAGGGATCCAGGAGCAGAGGGTGGTGTCACTGGGCAGGGCTCTCCCATCCCCCTCTTCCAGCTCAGCACCATCTTTCACGGACTCCTGGGAAAGCAGCACTTGGAGCCTACAACACTTGTGCTTTTCTCCCGAGAATAAGAACTGTATGTCTCTGGGAGGGAGTCTGCAAGGGTGGGCTACTCAGGGTAGGGGACAAGCACAGGTGAGGTGTTGGTGGAGTCCACAGGGCAAGACTTCCGGGGAACGTGGGGCTGGGGGCTTTGGAAGGTGCTTCTGTCTTCTCTGCACCCCTCCACGCCGAGGACAGTCCTCAGAAGAATCCCTACTGGTGAACGGGTGATTTAAGGCAAAGGGGAAGGCTGCCTCTTGGACTCAACCCCAGCTTGCAGAGCTGGTTGGTGATACTGAGAAAAAACCCTGCATTCTGCCCTCAAGCCAACCGCCTCCGAAGTTACAGTAGGAGAGGGAAGTCGGTATGGTGAGGGTCGACTGTTCCACTTCACCCCTTGGGCCCCTCAAACTTTCTGCACAGGAGACTCGACAGGCACAGCCTTCTTAACCCGTTGCTTTAGACGGCCCCGAGCATAGACTCTGAGCAGGAGGGCGGCAAAGACCACAGCCACCCCCAGGCCCCCCACCACAGTGATCGTGTGGCCATAGAGCAGGCAGGAGAGGAGGATGGCGAAGGCCTGGCGGAGGGTCATGATGATGGTAAACATGGCAGCCCCAAACTGCCCAATGGTGTAGAAGATGAAGAGCTGACCACATGCGGAGCAGACCGAGAGCAGCAGGGCATGTGCGGCAAATTCACTGTGTCGCCCCATGAAGCGCGTTCCCTCCAGCAGGGCCCCCTGCTCTAGCAGGGAGCCCATAGTGAAGAGGCAGGAGAAAAGGTTGACCCCGAACATCATCTGCACAGAAGACATCTTACAGGCAAACAGGGCGTCCTGCCAGTTTGAGGTGAAGCTGTCAAAGGCAATGTAGCCTGCCAGCAAGATGAGGCCTGACAGCGTGGTGGCGGGGGAGCTGCGGGGCTCGGGGCCACTGGACAGCAGAAACATGCTGACCCCAATGGAGATGAGGCCAGCTGTCAGGTATTCCCAGTGTTCGTAGCTGCGCCGAGACACCAACCTGCCCATCAGCATGACCGGGATCACCTTGGAGGCCTTGGCCAGCACCTGGGTGGGGAAGCTGACAAACTTGAGCGCTTCATACTGACACCAGCTGCTAAGCACATTTGACAGGCTGGCAAAGGAGTACCGGTACATGGGTGCCCCGTGGCGGGGCTGCTTGCAGAGGATGCAGTAGAGGCCGGCGACGATCAGTGCCAGCACTCGGTTCATGAGCACCAGGAACTGTGAGTCTGTGAAGCGCTCACCTGGTGACGTGGCAGTAGCCCCATAGCTGCGGGTCATCACTCTTTCCTGCAGCACTCCCCAAGTCAGATAAGACACCTGGGTGGGGGAGGACGGGGGAGAAGATAAGCAAGAGAAGGGAAAGATGAGCCAAAAAGCATCCAGACAACCTCCCTCTTCCTCAGATGTCTAAATGATTTAAAGGACAGCGTACATATTTTGGTCCCTCTGTAGTAACTAGAAGTTTCCTCTCCCCTCCCAAGCCTGCATTCACCTCGGAGAGAATCAAGTGTGTGTGAAACACAAGTGCTTTAGGACTGTCCAGACCCTGTGTGCCCCACACAAGGTTATGTTAAAGCTGACTCCATCCCAGGTATCTTCCTGTCTATTCTCAATTCAGGGAGTAAAAAGATGGGACACCTGTTCCGCAGGCAGAGAACTAGCAGTGCCCACTCCAAAGTGCCAAGGGCTCAGCATCTTGGCTCCTTCTCACATGGAGTGGGGGGAGGGCTGAATGGCTTCCCCAAACTTCGATCAGTGGGTTAACATATCCGAGACACCTCCCTGCAGGGGGAAGTGTAGTAACAGCCCAGAAGACATCACAGACAAAAGGAAAGACAGCATGTCCTCCAACCACTTCTAAGAAGATGATGGTACAGCGTGCCCCTGGGAGGAGGGGGCCACGAACACACTAGGCCAGGAAACTGTTGGGACCATGCAGTCCCTGTCCACCGGGACCCAACCCAGGAAGAGAAGCAGAGCCCGCCGGCCTACCTGGAGCCCCGCAGCACAGAAGAGCAGCTTCAGGGCTTGCCAAGTGGGAGTGGTCTCTGCCGGTTCCGTTCGGGAAGCCAGAGGAACCTCGTCAGAGGCCTTGGGCTCATTGCCAAACACACAAGTTTTCACCAGGGGGAAGCAGAGACCTCTGCCTAAAAAAGGCACACAAGGTCAAGATCTCATCATCTCTCCAGCACCTCATCTTCCCCAGAGCAGCCAGCTACCCTGCTGTCAGGCCTACAGGTCTCCCTCCCACCCTTTCCAAGCCACATCCCTATTTGGACTGCAGGTCAGCACTCATAAAACGGACCGAGCACACTAACCCACCCTTTCCGCACACACCTGTCTCCAGGTAGTTCTTCCGCCTGAAGTACTGCACCATCAGGTAGCCGGGTACCATAAAGCTGGCATAGCCAGCAGCATTCACCAAAAATCGGAAGAACCACAGCTGCATCCATGACTCTGAAGGGGCTTCGGGGGTCTCCCCACCTGCCCCCAGGGAGGGGAGCGCAGCCAGCACCACCACTGCCCACCACCTGAGGGTCAGCGAACGTAAGGATTAGGGTGCAGTTCCTAGTGCACTCGGCCCTCCAGAGGGGACTACACTGGAGAAGGGCCCGGAGTCTCCCCGCCCCCCTCAGCTGCAGCCCAGCCCGGACAAAGAGCCTCTCTCTCTCCTGGGGGGTGGGGGGAGGCGGGGGCGGCGCGGGCCAGGCAGGGCTCCCTCCCTCCCCGGGGGCGGACCCGCCCCTCTGACCACACAGGTTCCCTCTGTTCCCTCCAGCGCTCGCCGGCCGCTCGGGGCACAGGGGGCGCCCCCTCCTCCCACCCCGCCTTCCAGGGTTCCCAACTCCTCCGCCCGACACTCCCAGACCCTCGCCAGGAGCACAAGTCCACGCGGCGCCCCGCTCTCCCTGCCGGCTCCGGGCCCCAGCGGTCCGCCGCCCGGCGGCTGGGACCCCACCCCGGCCCCGCCGTGCCCAGCAGCGGCAGTCACGTGGCCCGGGGGCTCGGTCACGTGGGCCCGCCGCTCCCCTAGCCCCCCCACCTGGCGTCCATGGTCCGGGCCGCGTGGGGCGGAGGGGGGCCGGGGAATGCGGTCCCCGGGCCGCGCGCTCCCTCCGCTTTCGCCTCCAGCAGCGGCCAGTGAGCGAGCGGCTAGCGGAAGTGCCCCGCTCTTCCCGCCCCACTCCCCGCGGCCGCCCCTCCGCCCCCAGCCGCGACCACGCAGCGCCCCGGGCCGCCGGCGGGCCACAGCGCCCCCGCGTGGCCCGGAGGGAGACGCGGCTCGGGAGCCGGGAGCAGGGCTGCCCCGGGAGGGGCGCGGGGCGCGGGTGGGGAGGGAGGGAGAGAGAGGCGGGAAGTCCCCAGGCCGCGCACCCCGACCCCGCCTCGCCATCGCCCTTAGCCTTCACAACCAACCCGGGAGGTTAGTGGTGCCCCCTGCCATCTTGGGACGGGGACATTGAGGTTCTGCGTCCCAAGCACTTCCTCTTACGTTACCCCTTTCCCGATTTCTGACGGGAAGATCTTCCTTTCTCCGCTGAGCGGCAGTTCTGTCCCCCAACAACCCATGACCTTCGAGGCTCTGCATGACCTGGCCCTTCCACCTCGTGCACTCACCCACCCTCTGCGGAGTCCCACCGGCCTGCCCTCAGGTCCTCTAGTTCACCAAAGGCCTTCCCCCGAAGGCTCTCCCCACATTCCTTACTCGTCCTTCTGCCCAGGCGGCGAGGACACGCCTCAGAGACCTCCCCTGACTAGCCAAAGTAAGGCCCTCCACCAGCTTGTGTTCTCCTCACTTTATTTTTCCTTCACAGCATCCACTGCAACTTGTAATTACATATTTATTTGGATGTTTCTGATTTCAATGGCTGTCTCATTCGCTAGACTGTAAGATCCACGTGGCCAGAGATTGTGTTGGTTTATTCCCCCATAGCCATATTGACCATATTCACCTAACAGGGACTTCAAACTTGTGGAATGAAAGGAAAAACACACAAAGCCATAGCTCCCTTTCGTTACCCTCCATAGGCTCCCTCTTCTCTCTAGGCCCCTCCAGGGCAGTGATGAGCACCCCCCTCCCGCAGGGGGTGGGGGGCGGTCTTCTCATTTCACCTCCTCTTTATCCCTGTTTCCACAGAAAGGGCAAGAGTTGGTTATGGACAGAGAGGCCAGAGGACTGTTAGCGCCCCCCCCCCCCCCCCCCCCCCCATGCACCTAGCAAGGTCCTACCCTGCTCAGGTGGCAATTTCCTTCTCTCTGTCTCTACCATAAAGTCACAAGGCAGGCCTATCTAAAAATCCCTAGTGTACATGGACATGTGCGTGCACAAAACAACGCTGGTGGAAACTTTTTAAAGGTCTCTGCTGTTTTAGTGTCATGTTATTGAAACTTCCCCTTCCCCAAAGGCTCAGTTCAGGGCCTTCTGTGTGAAGTCTTTAAACAACAGTGTTTAAGAGTCCTCAACAGCAGTGAGATGGAACCCCTCAGGGTCCTGCTTGCTGATTTCAGTTTCTCTCCTCTCGCGCGGGAGAGTCCATGTTTTCCTACTGGTTGGCCGTTTCAGGCTGACCAGACATGGGTAGAAACAAGAGTCCCTGCCATCTTTTAGAGTCAAACAAGCTTCGCCCAGGATACCCGGGGCTTTGGGAGTCTTCAAGAATCCCCGTCCACCTAGGAAGGTCTTCCTTCCAGACTAGCCTTCTCTCACTTGTGATCCCTCCTCTCAGCTCAGGACTGTGCTGGCCCCAGGCTGTGGCCTCGGCAGTCCCCACGACACCAAGAGGGCACATTGTCTGGGCCCAAACTGCAGCAGCTATGGCTCCAGCTTCCAGATGGGAAGAGATGGAGTCTCCGGGGCCCCAGACTCTGCCCTGGCTTCAGTCGGCACACAGCAGTGGCTTCCCAGAGATCTTCAGGTCATCAAAGGGCAAAAGAGCAAAGGGCTGAGAAAGAGAATGGAGAGAAGCAAGATCAGGGCCCATGGGGAAAAGGCAGCAGTGGAGGAAGGGAGCTGGGGAGACAGACTGGGTCTTTTCCCCTCCACCAAATGACAGCTAAAGGACATCGGGGAACAAATCTTCCTACTTCCTACTAATCCCCCAAATAGACGCCCCTCTGGGCTAGGCAGAGCCCTGAAGCCTTAAACAAGCCCTCACCCTCTAAGATAATGTCAGAATAGCAGAGCTAACAAGCACCCCGGAGATGATCTAGCCCTTAGGTCTGGAGAGTTTTTTGGCAATGGGGTGGAGTACTTATGAAATATTTTCGAATATTCTTTTAAGTAAGCTCTAGGCCCAAAGTGAGGCTTGAACTCATGACCCTGAGGTCAAGAGTCACATGCTCTACTGACTGAGCCAGCTGGACGCCCCCGAATACTTTTTTACACTGAACGTTTTAAAATGGGAAAGACTGTACAGGAAATCTAGGTTCCATCTCTCTTAAAAAAACTCCAAGACTTGGAAGTGCTGGACCCACTCCTCCTCTGCGTCTCTCTGCTGAAGCCAAGTAGAGTGACCCTTGGGCATAGCCTCTGATCTCCCACAGGCCCCACCACCCTGTCTTACACCTAGTTGGCCTCACTGATCCTGTTAGAGTCCAAGTTTGAGTTCCCTGGTCTTGACCAACTAAGAAGACAGGCTGAGGGAGGGGCAGAGGCTTGCCCCAGGTCCCACAGTTGGTGAGTGGCAGAGTCGTGAATTGTGGATTACACTCCGGAATCCCAACTCCTTGGCCCTTCCAGCTGTTACAGCGCCTGCCTCTGCTATGGGTGTGGGAGGTCCTGCAGAGCAGAGCCGAGCAGAGCCTGTGCCCCTTACATCCTCAGCCAGGTCCTGGGGAGTCTCGTCCTCCACGTTCCGCAGCAGGGAGTCGGCGCCTGCCTCGCACAGAGTGGATGAGATGCTGCTGAGGCCCCGACCCGCCGCAAGGTGCAGGGGTGTGCACCCGTTGAGCATGCGGGCGTCTACCCGGGCACCAGCCTGGAGCAGGAACTGCACCAGACCCCGCTCCTGGGTCTCCACAGCCAGATGCAGCGCGGTCTTTCCACTCGTGCCCTCCTGGAGGGGAATAAGGAGGTCAGCCAAGGGGCCTCGAGATGCATCCTGCTGGGCCCTGGATAAGGAGGTGAGTGCCACCACTTCTGACTGCTGGGCAGGGGACCCGGGGCTGGATCAGGCGGTGGGGCAGGCCCCGGGCTGGGTCCTGCCTGGCCCCCTCACCTGCGTGTCAATGTCAGCTCCGTTCTGAAGCAGTAGCTCCATGAGCGGCCGGTTCCTCTGCAGGGTGGCGATGTGGAGACAGGCCAGACCTGGGATGGGGTGAGGGTGGGGGCTGCTCATCTGCATCCACTAACACTCTCTCCCCCGCCTTCAGGGACCTCCCTGCCCCTCAGCCCCAGGGGACTTACTGCCCACTCAGTGCTTCTGATCACAGGACTGTTATAACACAAACCCAAAAAACCCCCTCAAAAGTCTGAGGGGAAAGGAACTCAAAGTTTCCACCTTTTCAGAGTCATGTTATTGAAACTTTCATGCTTCAGGGGTTAGGTGGCTGAGTGACACCCCACATACAGGCGCACCCTCCCCCCCACACCCCTCCCCCATTCTCTCTCTCCCTCCCCCCCCACCTCTCTCAAACTCTACCCGCCTTCAAGCCCTGTCCCAAAACCACCTTCTTCACAGCTCTCCAGGATCCCCAGGCCCCAGCCCCTCCCCAGGGTCCACCTCCTGCCCTGGGCTCCCCTAACCTTTCTGCTGACTCCTCTCTGGCATGGAACCCCCTCTGCCTCCAGACCTAGATTCAGAGTGACATCCCTCACCTCCTTCAAGTCTCTGCTCAAATGTCCCTGCTCCCCGAGGGTTTCCCTGGCCATTCTCTTTCAAAATCACACCGACCCGCAACCCTGCCGTTCTAGTTCTCACTCTGCTCTACTTTTCCCACTGGACTTACTGCTTGCTAACCTGCTAGAGAACTCCCTGCTTAGCCTTACTGCTGGCCTCCATCATTCTCTGTTTTGTTCACAGACGCAAGTCCAGCTCCCAGAATAATGTCTGGCACATAGAAGGCCCTCAGTACGTTTTTGTTACGTGAATTAATGAGTTCATCTAATCTCTGTTAAACTAAATACCTTGAGGGCAAGGTTTAGCTCTCTCTTTTGCACACAGCAGGCTCTCAGTAAATTCTCAAATTCATTCATTCATTCATTCATTCATTCATTCATTCATCCATTCATCCATTCATCCATCCATTCATCCATCCATTCATTCAGCAAAGATGTACCGAGCACCTATGTGCTTGGAACGGGTCCATCTCCTCCCCCCTTGTCATCCCACGGGCCCTGAGGCCGCCCATACCTTGCCAGTTTTGCAGCTGGAGGTCCAGGGTGTGGGGTGGTCCTCGGCCTGGCTCTGGCCGCCCCTCCAGCAGGCAGCGGGCACAGGCCAGGTGCTGACGCTGACAGGCCACATGTAAGGCTGTGTCACCATGTCGATCCTGTAGCACCCGACTGGCCCCCTTCAGCACCAGGGCCCGAACTGCACCGGGCTGGTCCAGATGTACGGCCAGATGGAGTGCTGTCTGTAGGCACAAGGGCCCGGGGCTACTCTAGCATGCTCTTCCCTCTGGGAACGTGCTAGGGTGGACCCAGGAATTACGAGCTGCCAGAACCTTCTTTGAGGGCAGCTTAGTAAGGCTGTGGCCCTGGTCTTCCAAGGAAATGCTGCTAAACCCTTCCCTCTGTCACTGCCCACCAAGCTCTTGGGACCCCCATTTCTGGAGGCAGGGTGAGGGAAGTGGGCCCCTTTCTTCTTGCAGGTCCCCACAGCCCCTGGAGAAAGGACAGATGGCGGCGGGGTCTACCCCCTCCCCCTCTGGGGAGACCTCTGTTATCCCCAGGGGCCAGGTGACAAGGGAAGGTTGGAGGGAGGAAAGACAGAGGTACCAGGCAGCCTCCACCTGGTGTACTCCTCTTTTAAGGCTCCACGCAGATGCCTCCTCCCGAATTAAGCTTTCCCTGGCTGCCCCCACAGACACTAGATCCCACAGTAGCTGGTATGTGTCTCTATCACAATTCTTGTCACCGTGCTATGTAACCAGGTGTTGACATGAGCCCCCTCGCCCAGGCTCGAGCACCTTGTGGGCAGAGGCTCTGTCTTACTCATGTCTGTATCACCAGCTTCTATCCCAGCACCTGGCATCCGGTTTCCGGAGTGTGCAACCTAATGTGGCTGCTAGGAATGGGGCAGGTGTAGGTATCTGGGCAGAGGCCACCCTCTCCCCCCACCCACCTGGTAAAGGTTGTTCTGAATGTCCAGGACCTCCTGGGGCAGCAAAGCCAGACAACACAGCAGCACAGCTGGGGCCTCGTGAATCACCGCCAGGTGGACAAGCCTGGGAGGGGGAGGCAGCAGGAACAGGGTTTAGTGTCAGGGCTCGGGCCCTAGATAGTGAGCTAGGGTCCTGGGGTCCTGGGGTTAGAAGGAAGAACACATCAATCTCTAAGAAGCCACTCACAGGGTAGGTAGGTGTAGGAAGTGAGAGTTCGGGCCAGGAAGTCAGGGTTGGTGAGGGAAGCCAGGATCCTGGGGCTGCGAGCTCCAAGTTCCCATCTCTGGCCTTGGCAGAGTGGGAGCGTGGGCAGGGTGCTGATGGGACACGGTCCTTCCTGTTCAGCCTGCCCACACCCCACTCCCCTCTGGCCCCAGGGCCCTGGCAGGCCGGCTAGAGCTCAAAGCCAAACTGAAAGCTGCTGGGGTAGCACAGAGGTGGTTTCCGGGCCTGAGCTCCCCACCTCCGCCAACCCCAACAGGGAGGACTCAGAGGGCAGGAGTGGGGTTACCCCCACTCACAGCGACTCAATGTTACACATTCCAGGGGCGAGAAAACAGCAGCTCCTGGAAGAGGAGCCAGGAGCCAGCGAGGCATCCCGTCTTGCTGCCCTTCACAGGGGGATCGAGAGGGTCAGTCTGCAGACAGCGCAGGCGGGGTGGGGCCTGACCAGAGGCCCTTCACTCAGCCTCCGCTTCCAAGGGGAGGTCTGTGCAGTGCAGAAAATGTGCGGCTCTTGGGGGCCAAAGAGCCTTAGCCTCTTGCTAAGGTAGGAGGGGGCAGCTGGGAGGGGAAGTTCCAGTCCTGGGGTTTCCCCACATCAGGTGGGGAAAATGAAAGCCAGAGCTGGAGGGTCTAGGCCAGATCAGCTGCCTTGGGGCATGAACTGCCCTGAGGGGTAGTTTGGCTAAAGGCATATCTGGGCTGGGGAGGGGGCTGCTCAGGCAGGAGGGGGGCAGGCTTGGTGGCAGGCGGCAGGAGAGAGTGACGGAGGGAGGGCGGGAGGAACCGCTCTGGAAATCCCCTCGGCCAGAGCCTGTTCTCTAGGTCACATTCCTGCAGCCACCTCCCTCTCTCCCTGTCTCCCCTCCTCCCACTTCCTCTTCCCACTTCCATAAGTCCCATAGGCCAGACACCCTTGAGGGAAGAGAGTGCCCCCTCCCCTCTAGGGACCTCCTGGGGAGTCTTGACACCTTTTCTCCACCCCACCCCACCTCCACAGTCTAGACACAACACCTGTCTCTAACTAGGTAAAGGCTGCAGACAGAGAGAGAGAGAGAGAGAGAGAGAGAGAGAGAGGCTAACAAAGGACAGCAGTGTCAGAAGTCTTCAATCCCTAGGTCAAAGGTCAGTCATAGGTGTTCCACATGGAGCCCCCCCCCCAGTCTTGGTTCTGGGCCTGAGGGCTGCTGATCTGGGCAGGTCACAGAAAGGCCTGGGGTCATTCCTCTCCCACCCACGCGGTCCACAGGCTATCTTTGTCAAAGGCAACCCAGGATTAGGACCCTCCCATCTCCAAAAAGCAGGTGAGGACAGACACCTCCGGCCTCCTCTACCGTCCTTACCCCCATTCATTCCAGCGTCCCCGATCTGGGACCCCAGCCCACTCCACTCTGTTTCTCACCTCCCAATCCTCACCTGACAGTGTTTCTTCTTCCTAAGGGGCAAATCTTCAGCTGGCCAGTCCCTCCCACACAAACTGCTTCTTACTTCAACTGCCTGCCCCCCAGCCCAGTCCCCACCAAACTTCACCTGGGCCTGGGGGAGGAAGAGTAAAGTAAAGGGATCAGACAGGACAAGTGAGGGGGACTTGGGGGGCTCAGGAGGTGGAGGGTGTCGGTAAAGCTGACTCCAGCCCTCACTTCCCCTTTTGCAGCAGAGAAGGAAGTAAGCTGGGCAACCAGCCGCCTGTCTGTCTGCTGGGGCAAGAGTGCCCCAGCCTGGCTCACCCCCTCTTTCTCAGGGCTAGCCTCAGCTCTGCACCCTGGCAGTACCCACATCCTTCGCTTCATAACCCCCATTGGCAACCTGTGATTGGCACCTTTTGTTCCTTGAGACAGGGTGTTCTGAGGTCAGGGGCTGGGAATCCCAGATATTGAGCAAACAAGGATGCCCTCTCCCCCAGCGAGAAAAAAAGAAAACAAAAACCCTGGACTGGTCAGGGGAATTTTCCCTTCCAAGGGTGGGTTATTGGTAGCTTTCCAAGCTGCTAGTTGGGGTTCCAGGTATCTGGTAAGGGCCCTGTCAGCTCTGCCCACCTCCCAAAGGGAGGGCAGAGAGATGATGCCAGGGCCCCTGGTCCGGGTCTGGCCAGAGCTCAAAAGAGGGCTGAGAGTTAAGTCTGGAGTTTGGAAGAGAGAGTGGGGACTGCCCCTTCCAGCGCGGGTGTCTTGAGGGATCCTCACAGCGTGGGTTTCCCGGCCTGTTTCTGAAGATCCTGGCAGGCCGGGAGTTAGCATCAATTGGAAGGGGTCCCTGTCTCAGCCTAGACCCCATACTCACGTGTCTCCATCTTCGGAGATGTAAGTGAGTGCTTCCAGCTGCTGAGGGCTCAGGGCCCCCGCGGCGGCGAGCGGCGAGCGTGGGGCTGGGTTCTCGGTCTCCGTGCCCCCCAACAAGGGCAGGGGCTCGGTGAGCGACGAGGAACCATAGGTGGAGTCAGCTCGCTCCCCATCTGTGTCTTCCTTCTGTGGCTCCTCGGCTCTTCCCGGAGGATGAGTCCAGGGCTGGGGGCCGCCGCCATCCGAGGGCCCAGAGGCTGGGGTCGGGGTGGGCTCGGGCAGGGAGCGCAGAGAGCGCAGAGACTCGATGCCCGAGTCATACTGGCTCTCATCTGTCTCGTCCGGCCCCTTCCGCGCCTCCGACATGCCAGCGGTGCCGGCCCGCGGGGGCCAGGTCCGAGTAGGATCCGGCTCCGGGCTCCGCCGCGCCGCCTTTCCGGGTTGCAGGTCCGCCCTGCAGAGCTGGCGCTCGGCCGGCAGTGGCCTCCTTCCCGGGCTGCGGGAGCCCCAGGGGTCGGCGAGAAGCGCAGGCGAGCCTCGGAGCGGGGAAGGCTTCCACGGCAGCGGCTACTCCGCGCAGCTGGACTGCCCAGTCGGACTCGCTCGCTCGCCCCGCCCCTCAGGCCCCGCCCCCGACAGGCGCTTCCGGACCGAGGCCCCGCCCTCCGGAATCCCCCTTACCCCGCCCTCTGCGTTGGCTTCGACTCAGGGGTTACCCGGTCCTGAGTCACTCATGCGTTAATTCACCCACTCATTCATTCATTCACCCACTCATTCATTCATTCATTCATTCATTCACCCATTCATTCATTCGTCCATCCATCCATGCATTCATATTTTCCCCTTCCTTCTTTGCATTCATTAATTCCAAGCATTTTCTTTCCTTCCTTCCTTTCTTCCAGCTCTCCCTTTTTTCCATCCACTCATTCGTTTTTATTTTTTATTTTTTAAATATTTTTATTTATTTATTTGACACAGAGGGAGAGAGCACACATAAGCAGGGGGAGGGGGAGAGGGAGAAGCAGGCTCCCCATCCAGCAGGGAGGCCAAATGGGGGCTTGATTCCAGGACCCCCGGATCATGACCTGAGCCGAAGGCAGCGGCTTAGGCGACTGAACCGCCCAGGCGCCCCTTTTCGTTTGTTTTTAAAGGAATATTTCTTAATCGTCTGCACAGGCTGGGCATCTTGCAGGGAAAGCACTGCTTCCTATCTCCTACCCATTTCTCTCAATTTCTGTGGTTTTCTCATCTATCGGTGCCCGGGCGTTTGGGCAGGGAAAGAAAGGGGATACTTACTGTCTTTAAAGGACCAGTTCTCCTTTTGGGTCCTGGATAGAGGGTCTCCTGCAGCAACTTCCCAGATCACATAGAATTGGGCACAAGGATTTTTTTTTTTTAAGATTTTATTTATTTATTCGACAGACAGAGAGACACAGGAGAGAGGGAACACAAGCAGGGGAAGTGGGAGAGGGAGAAGCAGACTTCCCGCTGAGCAGGGAGCCCGATGTGGGGCTCGTTCCCAGGACCCCGAGATCACGACCTGAGCTGAAGGCAGATGCTTAACGACTGAGCCACCAGGCGCCCCAAGGATGTTTTTTGTTTGTTTGTTTGGTTTTTTTTGAAAGTGAGTTTTCTCAGGCAAGCTGTTGTCTTAAAAAAAATGCAGAGTGGTCATGTTTTTTTGTTGTCTGAAAAAGCAGAGTGGTCATTCTTCACAGGGATGAAACACTGGCTCTGGGCAGTTACAACATCTGGTTACTCCTAGTGGTCAGGGAAGTTTAGTTCCTCATGGTGGGGCCAGGATGGGGAGGCCCCAGACATGCTGGGCCATGCTCTGCTGAGGTCTCCACCACAGCCACAGCCCCAATGCCAGCACATCTTTCCTCCTTCCCTGTCCCTGCTTTCCCTGGGTCTAAAGGGCCTAGGGAGGTTATAGGCAAACTCCACCCACATGGTGAGCCCCAACCTGTGCCCCATGATTCATCTTCTACCCCAAGTCCCATCAACTCTGCACCCTGGCAGTACCCACATCCTTCGCTTCATAACCCCCACTGGCAACCTGTGATTGGCACCTTTTGACAACCCAGGGGCATCAATGACCTTAGAAGATCATCCCCAAAGGAACATCTCCCTTTTCTAGCTCTGGCATTGGGGGAAGGAAGCTGGAGTGAGTGTAGACAGCTACGAACCAGCTTTTCTACTGCCCTCCTCCATGTAACCTCATTTTATTCATCCATCTATTCCTCTGTTTGACAAACATGTGTGGGGCTTTTCCTATATGCCTGACATTGGTCTTTCTGCTGGAAGCAAAACCAAGTATCATAGTAATGGTAATAACCAACAACCACTAATCCTACCCCCATTCAAAAACGTCCCATGGTCCCAGCCTTCAAAAATCTCCCTGGCAATGATAATACAGAGTGCTTGTACTAAGACAGGAGGGAGAGCAGGGTGCCGTGGGGGCACACAGCGGGGTCGACTACCTAGTGGAGTGAGGGGAAGGGAAGAGGGCTGGGGAGAAGAGAGGTACCTAGTGTGTGTGTGCTTGGAGGGGTGAGTCAAGAGAGAAGAGTGGTGGGCAGACGGGAGGAGAGGCCCCACTGCTCTTCATCCCTGTGGAGAGCCAGAGTGGAGAGGATGTATTGAGCATGAGGCAGTTAGAAGCCACGAGGGGAAAGCCCAAGGAAATTGAGGCATCTCCTTCCTTGAGGTCAGTGTGATTTCAGATGTTCTCAACTTCCTCCCCTGACATGTTCCTCTCTCATCCTCAAAGACTAGAGCAAAAATACAGTCAGGAACTCAAGACCCACACTACACGGGCTCAGATCTGGCACTATCACATCCCCATCTTAAAGTTGGGAAGCTGTGACCCGGAGAGGTGAGTTGAACTGCCCAAGATCAAACCAGTCAGGAAGGACAGGGCCAGGTTCTCCTGTCCCTAATCCAAAACTTTGAAAAACATTTTCAATGAAACTTTGTTTCCTTCATGAAGGTCTAAGGAGTTGGGGTGTCTGAACCCACCGCAGGGACACAAGAACTCAGGAGTATGCAGTGACCACCCTTTCCTTCAGACAGAGGCTGAATTTAAGGAAAAACCTATCCCAATTCAATCCCATGTCTTGCTTGGAACCCCAACAGGTGTGTAGCAGCCCCTGTTCTGGCCACATGAGGTCAGCATTGAGTCACTCGCGGCTTCCAGACCCTGCCTGCACTCTTGACAGGAAGCCCTTCTGGGGACACTTCAGAATGGAGAGAGGGACCATACAGTGCCATTTGGAAGGGTGACCTGGGGACTCTGACTCGGGCCTCAGCATGGTCAGGGCCCTTTGTTTCCTCGGCCCCTCCAGTCCTCTTCTCTCTCCACTGTTTTCTTCTGGTTCCCTTTGTAGTGCCCCCACTCCCAGCTTCCACCCGCCCCAGCCAGGCTCCTCTTCAGGAAACAGGCCCCGTTGCCATGGTGACCAGCTGGTCAGCTGGCTCCTTCCTCGCCCCCTCCCTTCACCCCTCTTTCCCCTGAGCTTCCAAGGAAGGGTGATGTGTGTGAATGGAGAAGGGGGAGGGTTGTCAGGGGTCCTTTATTTCTTGGGAGCTCTGGGGTTGGTCAAAAGGAGTTGGGTCAGCTCTCTTCCAAAGCCCCCCTGAGGTGGAGCCAGGCAGGCAGTAGGCGTGGGGAACAGGAGCAAGATTACAACAACTAAATGGGGAGTGTGAGCCTCCTATCTGGGTTAGGAAACAGCAGGCCTAGGGACTCTGCACTCTGTCTGCAGTGAGGACTGAACTAGGTGGAACTGGCTGAGACCAGAAGAGGGGCTGGAGTTAGATGTGAGGCAGGGCTTCCCACAAAATATGGGTGGGAGATGCTGGAGTGAGCCACCGAGTGAGATTCCTTCTATGCCATGAGAAAAGGGGCGAGGCCTGCCTCTTCAGGACCACACCCTTCCTCTGTTTGGGTCTGGAGGACAGAATGACTGACCCGTGGAGGATCATGTGGGCTGGATGGTTCTGAAGCAGGAGACAGCCAGTCAGCCACCTTCACTTTGCCTGGAAAGAGGAGAACAGGAAAATGGAGGCAGGACCAGGAGTGGGTGTGTGTGTGGAGGGGTGGGACAGAGGCAGTGGCTACTCTGCCTCAGGTGAGCATCCCAGCAGATCGGTGCGCTCGTCCCCTGTCCCAAAGACTGGATTCTCCAAAACTTTGCCTTAAGCTGACGTCCTACCCACAAATATCCCCATGGCCTCTGGAATGGGAAAGATCTGGATTCTAGGACTAGCTCTGTGAATACTAGCAGGTGACCTTGAGTAAATCATTCACACTCCCTATACCTTGGTTCCTTGTGGGTAAATGGGGGACCAGTTACTATACGTCAAAGACTCTAATGTAGCACAGGGCACACAGTAGGATTCCACAGTGTGCACACACAGATTGAATATGCATAGCCTTTATACTATTTTATCATAATGATTGCCCCCTCCCCATTAGACTTTGTGCTCTTTGAGGGTAGAATATTGTATGTTTCATTTCTGAACAGGGTACACAGTAGGTAGCCAATGCCTGTTTATTGAATGGATGCATCCAGGAATGAATGAATGCATGTCAGTTTTCTTTCTGCCAGTCCCAGGCAGTATAGGGAGAAGCAGTGTGGGTGGATGGCAGGAAGGGGTGGGCTACTTGCAGTCACTCAGCCTGGCCTGGGGTCTATGATTTTGCCTCCTACACCCACAGAAGAAGGGCAGAGCCTTAGAGATTGTCCAGGCAACTTCTTCAAAGCACAGATGAGGAAACTAAGGCTTAAAGAGGGGAAGGCACTTGCCCAAGGTCACACAACCCCTTAATGGCAGAGCCAGGATTGAGAATTGGAACTTAGGTTTCCTGATCTCCAGCCTAGGGCAATGCACACGCTTCATTGCTTCTTTGGGACTGTTTCTCTAGGGAAGGAAAATGGCTCTGTGAAGCCCCATTCTAATGTCCTCCCCCCTCTGCCCTCTGTTAGTCCTTTCTCACATCTAGCTCCAGTCCTTTCCCTTTCACCCGATTCCATCTCTGTTCACTTGGGTCTGGCCTCTGAAGGCTGGCTCCGGCCTAAACCGTTACCACCCAACTGGGAATAAGGATCTTCCCTAGGGTTCCAAGGCTCAATTTCCTTTCCCCACCCTCGGCCCCAGGAACTTGCGGGAACCAGTGATGGGGAGGGATGTTGGTTGAACCGCTGGTGCCCCCTCCACGGAGAAGGGACAGAAGGAGTTGCTGCACAGATCTCCCCGGGATGGGGGGTGGTGGTGCGGTGAGCAAGGCTGAGAGTGGGAAAGGGGTGCGGGGAGCCCCTGTTGCTTCTCCTCTTTGGGGGGTGGCTATTAGGTAGGCTTGAGGAAGGCGGAGTTTGGGGGGCCAGGGGCGGGGCTCCTGCGCTGGGAGGAAGAGGGGGGGCGCGCTGGCTCCAGCTCCGCTCAGACAAAAGGCGGCGGCGGGAGCGGGCGGGAGGCGGAGCGGCGCCGCGAGGGCCTCAAGGTGACACCCGCCCCCGGCCCCGGCCACCCCCGGCCCGGCCCCCCAGCCCGCCTCCCCACCCCCCAGCCCCTAGCTCCCTACCCCCGGTGCCCTTTCCAGGCCCCCTCCCCCCGGCGGGGGGTGGGGAGCAGTGAGGGCCCCGCCCCCTCCCGCCCCCTCCCCAGGGCCCGCGCAGGATGCCCTCGGCCCCCGGCAGCCCCCCGGGAAGCCCTGAGCTCGACGCACCCCCTCTACGCCATGTCCCCCCCTGGCTCGGCCGCGGGAGAGAGCGCCGGCGGCGGCGGCGGAGGTGGCGGCCCCGGGGTCCCGGAAGAGCCCACGGCGGCGGCGGCGGCGGACGAGGGCCCCGCCCGAGAGGAGGTGAGAACAGGCGGCGCCCCTTCCCCGGGCGCGGCCGCAGCCTGGCCCCCCATTCCCCGCCACGCGCGGCCCCCGCCTGTTCCGCCGCAGCGCGGCCGGCGCCCCGCACCCCGAGTCGGCCGCCGCAGCCGCAGTCCCGCGCCGATGCCCCCACCGGCGGCCGGAGCTGTCCGCGGTGGCGGGGAAGGGGCTGCGCCGGGGGCGGGGCTGGGGGGGGGTCCTGGGCAGGGGGAGGGGCCTAGGGGTGGAGCCTCGCGGACCCCGGGCGGATGGGGTGGGGACGGTGGCAGGAATCCTGTTTGGCGGAGGGGATGCTATCTTGAAGGCCAGGAAGGGCGACTTGTAGGGGCTACAGAGGCAGGAGAGTACCATGGGGAAATGGTGGTGGTACCTGAGCTGTGGTCCTAAGAAGGTCAAATGTGTACAGAGGCGACTCCCCCTGGGGTCACTGGGAGTGTGTGAGTGCACCTCTCTCTTCCAGTGTCCATGCAGCTACCCCACTCCCCCGGGGGGGGGGGCCCTAAGCCCAGGAATCCTTCAGAATGTTGGAAATAAGCATATCCCTAGTTGGGGGCCCTACTCTTCAGTCCTCTGAACCTGGAAACAAAGAGACTGAGGAAGGTACCAGTAGCACTGCTCCCCTCCCCCAATCTCCCATGCACACTCGTGCACACACACACACACACACACACACACTGCACTAGGGCAGAAGCACATGGGCAGGGACAGACCTGCAGGTAGAGACCCTTTCAGATGTGCTGTCAATGGGACACGTGCACACTCAGGCAGGCCCACAGAGGTGCACATCTACACACCCCTCAAGGACAAGGCTCCTGGAAGGGTGGTACATGTACCCTAATCTTGTTTGTATATGCTGTGTGCTATTGCCTAGCCCACCTACCTAACTACACTTCCAGATCTTTCCTCTCATTTCACACCAGGTCCAGGGCCCGCTGTCTGTGACTGTGCCCTTCCTTTCTACCCTTTTCTCCCTTTCCGTGGCTAGACTCCAGGTCAGGCCTGGGGAACTGGAGGAAATCAGGATCTCAGTGGTGTGTGTGTGTGTGTGTGTGTGTGTGTGTGTGTGTGTGTGTGTGTTGGGGGGAGGGTTCCTAAAGCTAGACAGCAGGGAGGGGGAGTGGGAAAGCACAGCCCACCACCAGAAATCCAACTCAATTCTCATCTATTAAGTGGCTGCTGGGTGCCAGCACCATGGTGGGCACCCAGGATGCAGAAAATGAGACTGCCCTCAGGAGCACCCAGTCTAGACGTGTAAACAACTCACTGGGGTGACCGTGGATGGAGTGGGCCAAGTGTTTTAACAGGCCCCCAGAGAGCCCCAAGAATCATTTTGACAAATGACTGGACGGCAAACGTCTTCCTCCCTACCCCCCTAACCTGGTCTCACAGCCCCGCTCGCCAGCCACTTGTCTCTGCCCTTCTGGATGTCTTCTCCTGGACTGCCTTCTACTCAGAGATGCCAGTCCTCTCCCTCTCATCTTAGAACAGGGGAGGGATGTTAGGGTCCAGGGAGGAGACTTACAGGGGGCCTCGGGGTCATACTGTGGGGAGAGTCAGAGCTTGGGGTTTCCCGAGCACCCACCCCCCACCCCTCCAAAGGAGGTATGAGACTAATTGTCTGTGAGGGACGGGGAGGTGGATGGGTCAAAGAGGGCTGGCTCCTCCAGAACCCAGGACTCAAAGAATCGGGAAGATGTGAGGGTCCCACCTGTTAAGTGGGAAGGTGATGTCAGTGGGTCCCTCCCCACTTTCCTGGAACACCTGGAAGGAGTCCTGGCTGGGGACCTGCCTTCGCTGATGCCTATCTGTCCTCCCTTGTCTTCCCCATCCACACCTCCTGTTTCATGGCCATCTTTATGTCTGCCTTTGGACTCTGTTTCTCTGGGTGCCATCCTATCCATCTGTGTCTTCTCTGCCACCCGGGCCTCCTCCCTCCGTCTCTGGCTCTGATCCCTCTCTGCCTTTTGGGGTGTCTGTCTCTCTCCACACTTCCCTGTATTGGTGTTCTGTTCTCTTTTCCTGTCCCCGTGCCTCACTCTGGGTCATTTCTGCATTTATCTTTGGTCCTCGGCTCCCATCTTGGTCTTACCTTTTCTCTCCACGTCCCTGTCTGCCTGTCATCTCTGATGCTGGCTTCCACCCCTCCATCCATCTCTGTGCCGGGTCCTACCACTCCGTCTCACTCCCCATTCATCTCGGACCTTCCCCTGCCCATGTGAGCAGCAGCGTCCCATCCAGCCCTCTTTCACCAAGTCCCTCTGCCGTGAGTCCCACTGGAAGTGCCTGCTACTCTCGCTGCTCATGTACGGCTGTCTGGGGGCCGTGGCCTGGTGCCACGTAACCACGGTGACCCGCCTCACCTTCAGCAGCGCCTACCAGGGCAACAGCCTCATGTACCACGACAGCCCCTGCTCCAACGGCTATGTCTACATCCCCCTGGCCTTCCTGCTCATGCTGTACGCCGTCTACCTGGTGGAGTGTTGGCATTGCCAAGCCCGCCATGAGCTGCAGCACCGTGTTGATGTGAGCAGCGTGCGGGAGCGTGTGGGCCGCATGCAGCAGGCCACGCCCTGTATCTGGTGGAAGGCCATCAGCTACCACTATGTCCGCCGCACCCGCCAGGTCACCCGATACCGCAATGGAGACGCCTACACCACCACCCAGGTGAGGGGCTGGGGGGGGTGCTGGGACCCTGACTGATTGCCCCCAGGGGGAGGAACTCAGGCAGCAGTGAGCTCTTGTGGACACTGAAACAGGAGGGCAGTAACAACCATAATAATGACGGCAAACACTTAGCAGCCAGGCCCTGCCCGACATACATCATAAATACCAAATCATTTCTTTAATCCTCATAACAACCCTATGAGGTAGGTAACTACTATCCACATTTTACAGATGAGGAAACTGAGGCCTGGAGAGGTTAAGTACCCTGCCCAAAGTCAAACAGCTAGTACGTGGTGGAGCTGGGATTTGAACCCAGGCAGTCTGGCTCCAGGGTCTGTCAGGATCTCAGCTTAGTGCTTAATGGTTGGAGATGGCTTCACATGCACTCTCTCACAGCATGCTCTCACCCGTTCAGTGAGGTGGCTGCTACCAGGTCCTTTTTCACAGGTAAGGAATCCTAAGCTCATTGACTTGCCCAAGGTCTGCAGCTTCTAAGTGGTAGTGCTAGACTCAAACCCAGGGCCCTGGATCCCAAGTCCAGGGCTCCCGGAGGTGGGAGTCCGCTGGCAAAGAGGTGGAGGTAGGCACGGGAGGCCCCATGGAGAGTGGAGAGGTGGGGGCGGGGGCTAATTAGCACTTCCTGGACCCGCCAGGATTAGGCATCATTAGAGCCCTGGAAGAAGAGGAAATTTTCTCAGTGGAGAGTGACCTCTGTCTCAGTACTGGGATGGGTAAACAGAAGCCTGGGGCCTGTGAGAATCACGGAGGGGGCTGGGTGAAAGCTAAGGTGGGAAAAGGGAGACCAGAGACAGAGACCGGTCGACAGGGCCCTCCTCGGCCCACTTGTGAACACACCTGTAAAAGGGAAGAAGGGGCAGCGTGGGACTTGGGAGACCGGGCGGAAAGGTCGGGCAAGCCCGACGGGCAGTTCAGGGCCAGCGCCTGACCCCCTGATGAAGCAGGGCTTAATTAAAATTAGCATGCACCCGGGGAAGGTCCGACTTTCAGCCCATCCTCCTCTCTAATGGATGACGCTGAGGGCCTGCGTTGCTCTGTAAAGCAGATGGTAAGATCCTACCGGGCTCCAAGCGGGCTCTAAAGCGGGGCAGGCTTAGGGTATGAGCGGGCAGCAAGAGCGGCGATGGGGCGGACGAGGGTGAGCCGACAGAAGCGACTCCCGCCGCCCTCCCCGGCGCCGCAGGTCTACCATGAGCGCGTCAACACGCACGTGGCGGAGGCCGAGTTCGACTACGCACGCTGCGGCGTCCGCGACGTGTCCAAGGCGCTGGTGGGGCTGGAGGGCGCGCCGGCCACGCGCCTGCGCTTCACCAAGTGCTTCAGCTTCGCCAGCGTGGAGGCCGAGAACGCTTACCTATGCCAGCGCGCGCGCTTCTTCGCCGAGAACGAGGGCCTGGACGACTACATGGAGGCGCGCGAGGGCATGCACCTCAAGAACGTGGACTTCCGCGAGTTCATGGTGGCCTTCCCGGACCCGGCCCGGCCGCCGTGGTACGCCTGCTCGTCGGCCTTCTGGGCCGCGGCGCTGCTCACGCTGTCGTGGCCGCTGCGCGTGCTGGCCGAGTACCGCACGGCCTACGCGCACTACCACGTGGAGAAGCTCTTCGGCCTGGAGGGCCCGGGCTCGGCGAGCAGCGCGGGCGGCGGCCTGAGCCCCAGCGACGAGCTGCTGCCCCCGCTGACGCACCGCCTGCCGCGGGTCAACACGGTGGACAGCACGGAGCTCGAGTGGCACATCCGCTCCAACCAGCAGCTGGTGCCCAGCTACTCGGAGGCGGTGCTCATGGACCTGGCGGGGCTGGGGGCGCGCTGCGCGGGGGCGGCGGGCGGCGGGTACGCGCCCGCGTGCCGCTACGGCGGGGTGGGCGGCCCGGGCGCGGCGGGCGTGGCCCCGTACCGGCGCAGCTGCGAGCACTGCCAGCGCGCCGTCAGCAGCTCGTCCATCTTCTCGCGCAGCGCGCTCAGCATCTGCGCCAGCCCGCGGGCCGGCCCGGGGCCCGGGGGCGGGCCGGGCTGCGGGGGCAGCCGCTTCTCGCTCGGCCGCCTCTACGGCTCCCGACGCAGCTGCCTGTGGCGCAGCCGGAGCGGGAGCGTCAACGAGGCGAGCTGCCCCACCGAGCAGACGCGCCTGTCGAGCCAGGCCAGCATGGGGGACGACGAGGACGACGACGAGGAGGAGGCCGGGCCGCCGCCGCCCTACCACGACGCCCTCTACTTCCCGGTCCTCATCGTGCACCGGCAGGAGGGGTGTCTGGGCCACAGCCACCGGCCGCTGCACCGCCACGGCTCCTGCGTAGAGACCTCACTGTGACCTCCGGGCGCCCCCCCCCCCCCGCCCCGGCAGGCCCACCGTCCTCCCTCCTGCCCCTCGTCGGACCGTGCCCCTGGCGTGTAGTGGGGGGAGTCGTGATGGTGACTGAGGCTGTGCTGGGCACGGCGCGGGGAGCAGGGAGGCGAGGGTGCGCGGGACGGACCCCGATGGGGTCCGGACCCCCCCACCCCCCGCCTTTCCTGTACATAAAGAGACCGACGGGTGGGAGCGCGGAGGGCGGCTCCGGGGAACCCCGCCTGGACACGGTCGGCTCTTCCAGCCCCGCCCCTCAGTTCCTAGGGGGACACCTCCCCTCCCTCCACGCACACTCGCACACTCGAGATTTCCCGTTCAGCCTTTCAATGGATCTTCTGACTGTTAGCGGCGACTGTGCTGTGGCACCGCGTGGGGCCCGTCGCAAGGGCGAGGCCTTCGCTGTGCAGCTGGGGAGGTCTAGAGGCAGGAGGGGGCTTTTTTCCTTCGCTGCCTGGGCCCACCAGGGCCTCTCTCTACGGAGGGGGCGGTGGTTTGGGTGAACAGCCGGGCTGGCTTCCAACCTACTAATGAATTCAGTGGGTCTGAGGCCGGGGCCGGATGTCAGCCCCGATGCTCCATCCCAAAACCGTGCAAATGTTGCTCTCCTCTTCTTGGCGCTGGCCCCAAAACATCGGGGTTTCCTTTCTGCCACTCCGTCCACTGCTGTTTATCTTGCTGGGTCCCTGGAGTGTGGGTCCTGGAGGGACTGTGCTCACACCGCACGCGTCACTCTCCTCCCTTCCCTCTTGCCCTCTGGCCCTGAAGAGCAGTTGCCCAGGGAGGAGGGAGGCAAAATGTGGAGGGTATGTACCTCAGTCCTGTCTCTAAACTCTGCAGCCTCCTGGCAGCAGCCTCCTGACTGGGGTTCTGGCAGGGCTTCTCCCTTCAGGGGGTGAGACAACCCCCTACCTGCGTGTTCATTAAAGCTGGTCAAGGTGAATGCCTGGGTGGGAAGAGTGGGAGACAGACCCGGGTGACAAAGGGAAGCTCTCCTAGCAGGTGGGAGTGGGCAGTGGAGGGAAATCGAAAGGACCTCCAAAGGTGGGGGTGTCTGGGTCGACCCTTGCCTTTCCCAGACTTGGGGGTGGTGGTGTGAAGAGCTGTTGTCCCCACACATTACCTCTGCAGGGCTGAGGATGTCTTCATGAGCCCTGACTGGAGAAATACTCAATTCCAGTGGCAGGGTCAGAGACAGAAATTCTCTAAATCTTGCCCGACTCCCTCTGTCCTCCTCTATCCCATGAGCTGAAGCCCTGCAGCGTGCCCCAGGGTCTTCAAAAGGGCACCTTGCCACCACCCAAGGGCGGTGGTCCCACGTCCTGTTCTCCTAAAGCTCTGACACGGCCTTTTCTCTCCCACCACTCCCACCCTGATGTGCTTCAGTGTGCATGTCTGTGTACAACCCCCTGCCCTCCCAACTCCCCTGGCTAAAGTTTTCCCAGCAGACTCAGTGCCCAGGGACTGAGCTCGCATTTCAAGCTGGAGAGGATAACCCTTGGGCCGCCAACATCGCTCACCCCTGATGCTCCTCACTTTGTCTGAGCCATATGAGCTCCTCCTTCCCCTCCTTCAGCCTCCTCTCCCATCTTCCTCCAGCCTAGCCAGGCCTACAGCTGCCAAGGGCATGACCGTCACCTATGCAACATCTCTGGCTCCCCGTCCCCCTTCCCTGGGGGACTTGGGAGATACAGATTGTGGGGACACCGTGGCCAATGGCCCATCAGGGTTGAGCTTTCCTTTCCTGTGGAGATGGCTGAGTGGGAAGGCAGAGGAGGCGGGAGAAGGGGAGGCTTGGGCAGGAGGGAATAGCTGCCCACTAGGTTTCCCTGGGCCTGGGAAGCCATGGCCACCTGCTTGTCAGCACTGAACCTTTCTGGACCCCGAGTCTGTGCTCCTTGGGGCCCTGGCGGTTGGAGCACCCCTCTTTCCTCGGAGGGGACATCTGTGAGGTCCAGGTGGTGAGCCGTGGCCGCAGGCCCCAGTTCTTGGCCAGCTGGCACCGGGATGTCCTGCCCTTGTATGGAGGCAGCCTGGCCACTTCCCGGCTCCAAGGAGGGAGGGACTCAGCTCCTTCTCCCTCGGGCCCATTCCTGAGACCGAGCCTGAGCTGGGAGGAGGGGACAGGGGACCCCCTACTATTATTTTTGCCTGTATTGACCATTTCTGCCTAGGTCTTACACAGACAGCCTCACCTTCCACACACGCACAGACTTAAGAGAGAAAGCGATTCTTTGGTCTATTTTCTCGGTAGCTTTATTGATTGCCAGGGAAAACGAAAACCAGAAAATTAATCTCTAAAATTAAACTTCACACTGAATGTTCTTGTTTCTCTAATTAGAACTTCTGCTAGCAGCTGTGGCTATGTACACACACACACACACTCACTCACTCACTCACACCCTCACATCTACACGTTTGCACTCCCGAACTGTCAGAGGGTGTCAGGCACAGACAGACTCTAGGTTGCCCAGACAGGCACACAAGTGCAGTCACTCCCAAGCCCCCTTTGGTGCTCTGCATGGCGCCTGCTTGTTGGAAAGAGTCCCTGGAGAGCAGGCACCCCTAGGCTGTGGCTGCAGCCCACGACCCATCCTTTGGAAAGACCACGGGTCTGGAGGCTCTGGACTCCTCAGCAGGGTGGGGGAGGATGGGAGATGGGGCTCAGCCTGAACCTATTAGGTCCTCTCGTGGCCCTGGGGGTTGATGTGACTCCTGTGGGCAGCTACAGAGCGATGGGGACTCTCAGAGGGCACCTGGAAGGCTCCGTATGTGCCGAGGACAAGGGCTTGTGGGGGTGGGCTGGGCCTGCCTGGGGAGAAGACAGGTCTCTGTCAATTGGGTGCATCACACTGTGGCCTTTCTGTCGTGGATTTCCAAGCGCAAAGATTGTACAAATCAAACGTGGATAATAAAGTTGCGGATGACTCACTGACTTCCCTCCCCTGTGTGGCACCTCCCCCATGCTCTCCTCCTCCCAGCAGAAGCTCCCTGGTGGGGGCAGTGGGTCTGAGTCCCTCCTGTCACCTCTGTTTCCCCCTTCCCAGGTTGTGTGTGTGTGTTGGGGGGGGCAGAGGATGAGAATTAGGGGATGGAATGGCCTGTAGAATGGGCCGTTCCTTTAGCAGAGTCAAGTAATAGCGAGGTAGCATCGGCAGGAGTGAGAGTGAAAGAGCCGGGCAAAGCTCTGCAGTAGCCAGAGGAGAGAGAGACTGAGGGTGCGTGTGTGCCCTGCAGGCATGCACATGTTTTGAAGGTCAAAAAGTCCAGGACCTGTTCAGTAGAGAGGACGACGGTCGGGAGGCCGGGGTCAGGGAGATGGATGGCCTTCAGGGGAGAGTCTGGGGAGGCTCTCAGAATCTTCTCTGCCTTCCCTCATCCTGGAAGAAGTCGGTCATTTCAGGGGGTCTGGTAATATCTTCTTCCAGGGTACAGGGGACGGGTCCCACCCCGTACCCCTTCTCTCCCCCATCCCAGTGCCCTCCCCGTCTTTATCCGCATCACCCTTGATCACTGACCCCGAGGATATCCGTGGTCTCTCCCGCTCTCCTCCCTCTAGACCAGCGTGGCACTCTACAGCAGGCATAAGCGAGCATGAAATGAGGGATGGGGCCAGGGCAGTGACCCAGGTCCCGTCGCTGCTCCAGCCCAGCCCTGTCCCCCACCTTATCGTGCAGGCTTCTCAGGGCCCTTGGCGATGACTGGTGACATCAAGTGGCCAGGATTCAAGGTCCGCTGGCGGGCGGCTTCCCGGTTGGCACAGAGGACCTGGCCAATGAGGTACTCGCTCTCCTGGGCCACATCGGACAGGCGCAAGTCCAACTCCAGGAGGGTCTTGTTGTCCGACATGCCCTCCAGGAGCTGCTTCCCGCCGTCCTGGGAGGGGAGTACCAGGGAAGGGGCCATTTCATCTCACTACCCGGGATCGCGTGCGCGTGTGTGCACACTTACACACGTTTATACAAAGATGCGACGAGAACGAGAGTTTCGCAAAACCACGGTTGGCCTCTTGGTGAGGCCCACTGTGTCCTGTGCTACCCTGTCCTATTCCATTCGATTCTATAAGAAAAATGGTGCTCAAGACTTACTAAATGGATTGTTCAATGCTCATGGTTTGAAACACATGGCTCTGTGACAATGATGGTAATTCCCCTCCTCCGATTCAGCCATGGGCATGTGAGACAGATTTGGCCAATGACATCTGAGGACATTCTGACATTCTGAGAAGGGTCTCCTCACTCTGAAAAGAGAACAAGAGAGGGGGGTGCTCTCCCTTTTCCTGCCTCTGGGCTTGGCCCTGTGTGAGGTGTAGCAGCCATCTTGGAACCGTGAGAGAAGCTCCTGAGAGGATATGGCCATGTGGCTGGGTGGGCAGAGCAGATGGCAGCACTGAGCCAGCGAATTTACCGACTCCAGAGGCCCCCTACCCTGGGGCTTCTGATTATGGGACATAATGAACATTCCTCTTGTTTAAGCTGTTTCCTGGTTCAGGTTTCCGTTACTTGTAGCCAAAAGCACCCCGAGTGGAGACGGTGTATGTGTGTCTGAGCAAGACTGTTCTCTTGGTAGAGGGTGCAGGGCCCCACCTGGAGGACATGGAGGGTCCTCCTCACTAGTCCTCACGGCTCCAACCCCTTCTGGGCTGGGTGGGCCATGCTTGATGTGGAAACACTCTTATGTGAGAGACAGAATGGTCGTGTTCTATGGTTGTGACCCAAGAGTGTGTCGCAAAGCCAGTTTAATGGGTTGCAGATGCATTTTTTAAAAAATGACGTAGAATAGAATATAAAGGAAAATATCAGCATGTATCACAAGCAGTAAAAGTACATTTCAATGATACTATATTGATGTATATGTTTACTAGGTGTTCGTGAAAATTGTATTTCTTATTCTGAGACTTGGTCAAGAAAATGAGAGACATCATCTATCAGAAAGGATCCAGGTGGGGCGCCTGGGTGGTTCAGTGGGTTAAGCGTCTGACTCTAGTTTTCTGCTCAGGTCATGATGTCAAGGTCCAGAGATCCAGCCCTGCATCAGACTCCGTGTGCTCAGCGGGGAGTCGGCTTGAGATTTTCTCTCTCCCCCTCGCCTTCTGCCCCTTGTGCACACTCTCACTCTCTCAAATAAATAAAAAAAAAAGATTTTATTCATTTGAGAGAGAGAGCGCGAGGCATGTGCATGAGCAGGGGGGAGGGGCAGAGGCAGAGGGAGGAGCAGACTCCCTGCTGAGCAGGGAGCCCCAGGTGGGACTCAATCCCAGGGTCCTGGGATCATGACCTGAGCTGAAGGCAGACACTTAACTGACTGAGCCACCCAGGCACCCCAAATGAATAAATCTGGTTTTCAACAGTCCTGAGTTTGAATCACAGCTCTGCCACTCTCTCCTGACTGGACGCTCTTGGGCAATTCACTAGCCTCTCTGAGACTCAATTTTCCATCTGTAAAGTGGGGTTAAGAATACACACTCTAGGGGTGCCTGGATGACTTAGTCGGTTGTGTCCAACTCTTGATTTCCGCTGAGGTCACAATCTCAGGGTCATGAGTTTGAGCCCTGTGTCAGGCTCTTGGCTCAGCTGGGAGTCTGCTTGAGATTCTTTCTCCCTCTCCCTCTGCCCGTCCCCCATCTCTCTTTCTCTCTCTCTCTCTCAAGTAAATAAATAAATCTTAAGAAAAGGAAAGAAAGAATTCACATTCTACTAGGGGCACCTGTTTGGCTCAGTCGGTAGAGCATGCAACATTTTATCTTAGGGTTGTGAGTTTGAGCCCCATGTTGGGTATAGAGATTACTTAAAAATAAAATCTTCAAAAAAAAAAGGGGGGGAATACACATTCTACTAGATAACTGTGAGGAATAAAGGAACACTGAAGGATATCAGTGCCTAGCATAGGATATAACCCTGAATAATAGTAACAGCTAGCAATACTGAGGTCCTAGCCAGTGCCTGTAATGTTAACTTCTTTACAAATACAACTCATTTCATCCTCCCAGTAACAATAGTATCTACTTAGAAGTAGATACTATTATGATCCCCATTTTACAGATGAGGACATGGAGACCCAAAAAGGCTAAGTAATTTAACCAAGTGCAAAATGGCAGAGCTGGGATTGGAACCAGGGAAAGTCTGTCCTCTTAACAATTACCCTGGAAGCACCCGAAGGCAGCTGGGTTCCATACCCACCCCCCAAGGCCCCAGAGGGCACAGCTTACCAGCCCAATGTGGTTGCAGGACAGGTTGATGCTGGTGAGCGTGGTGTTGACCGAGAGCACCTGGGAGAGGAGCGTGGCGGTGGGCTCAGACAGCTCATTGCCACCGAGGTGCAGTGTTGTGAGGCACTTGTTGGTCTGCAAGGCGTGGGCAAGTGCCTGGCCACCCTCATCCTCAATGCAGTTGAGGCGCAGGTTGAGGGAAATGAGGTTGGTGTTGTGTGCTAGGGCGTGAGCCAGAGACTGGGCACCAGGCGCCCGCACCTGGTTGTTGGCCAGGTTGAGCACACGCAAGTGGCTGTGGCTCAGCAGCTTGGCTGCGGCTCGCGCACCCCGGTCCCCGATGAGGTTGTGTGACAGGTCCAGCTCCTCAAGGGCTGGGTGATTCAGGAGGCTGCGAATTAGGATGCGTGCCTTGTCGTCGTCCACCTTGCTTCGGGTCAGCCTGAAGATCTGTGGGCAGGTAAAGGGTATGCAGCAGCCCGCAGCCAGGGAGAATCTGCCTGCCTGGCTACCTACCTTCTGCAGGGGGAGGAGGGGGCCCCAGGGAGCCCTGAGGTTCTGCTCACCTGCTGTTGGCCACCTGACTGGCCCTTGGGCAGAGCAGAACTGCCCCACATGGCAGATCGGTGCCGAACTGGTGGCAGGCCGTAGAAGGAAAGCCTAGCATTTATCGAGAAATTACTGCATGCTGGGCATGCTGCTAGAGGGTATCATAACCATTATCTCGAACCCTCAGCATCCCAGGCACTTTACCGATAGAAAAGGAAGGCTTAGGGTGGATGGGTCATTTGTCAAGGGTCACACAGTGATCAAGCCCCAGAGGCAGGTTTGAATGCAGGTCTGTTTGATGCCCCAGCCCCTCGCTGTGCCCTCTTCAGCTGGCCAAGATCCACCAGGGCGAGGAGAGGAACTCTTGGAAGGAGATGCCAGGGTAAGAACCAGGGTGAGAGATGGGAAATGGAAGGATGGAGAGAAAAATGAAAGGATGGGGTAGGACTAGCGTGGGGGATACCGGAGATGGGAGCCCTAACCCTCCCCCTTCTCCCCAGCTCCTTCCACCCCTCCCTCTTCCTTGAGGCCCCTCCACCCTCTTCCCATCCTTCAGTCCCCTGCCAACTGAGAGCCTGTTGTCCCTCTTGTCATTTCATTGCACCTATCTGGCAAAGCTCCAATTCTGGATCAAGCCCACTCTCTGTTTTCTGCATATCGGTGCCCAAGCAACTGACGTGATGGAAAAATGTCACATGACAGGACTGGTTGGTATCGCTGGAACCACCAATAGACCCTCAATGCTGTGTGCCAATCCAGCCCTGTTTCTCTGGACAACATGCTCTCTCCTCCTCTGAAACAATGACTTCAACCTTCTTCAGCCTCCTCAAACTTCAGGGGGCCACCGTACAGCCTCCTTTCAGCAGTCAAGTCTCCTCCTGCCTTCCCAGCCATTGAATGAGAACCCCTCACTTTCCTAATACCGAACAGCAACCCACTGCTACCCACCACATCCACTCTCTCCTCTGCCCAGAGCCAACTGTCCCACCTCGGTCCTCAATTCTACCTCTCCTGCCTTCTCAGGAGCCTTCCTCGGTCAATGAACCTGTGCCTTTCTCCTGGACTCGGCCGCTTTCTTGCTATTGGATGGAGCTCTACATTGGTTTTAAACACATGCAAATATCTTTTTAAGAAAACCCAAACCCTTCATCTATTACTGATTTCCTCTTCACTCCCGTCACAGCCAAGTTCTTGAAAAAGCTGATCACAGCCATCCTGTTTCCTCACTTCCCACTCTTTCCATAAACCACTCGGATCTGGTCCTTGTTTCTGGCACTCCACTGACAGTTCCGGCTCTGTGACCTCCGAGTTTGCTAAATTCGGTCCTCAGCATCACCACCCCCCATTGCTGCCTGCCCCTTTTCTTGAAACGCACCCCTCCCTTGGCTCTGTGACTCAGGGCCATGTCCCCCTTTTCTTCTTTCTCTGACTTCTTGGCAGGCTTTCCCTCTCCCAACCAGAATATTTGGGACATACTTCACCCAAAAAATTACTCGTTGTGTATTTGAGTTTCAAATTTAACTGGATGTCTTGTATTTTTATTTGCTAAATCTAGCAAGCCTATCCTAGTTGTAATTTCGCATTTACATGATTGCTGATGAGTGCCTTTTATCCCACCAGACTGTTCGCTCCAGAGGGCACAAATGGTTTAATTTTGCTCCTTGTTGAATCTTCAGCACCTAGGATAGGGCCTGGAGCGCAGATGATCCTTGGACGGATAAATGGCTCGTGAACTGGGAAGGCAGTGCCTTGTTCATCTCTGCACCCCCAGAATCCGGCTTGGTGCAGGGTGCATTAAAGGACACTTGGTCAGTGAATGAGAAGGAAACGGGAGGGAGAAGATGGGGATGGAGGAGGAGGAAGAGGAGGGGAGAGGGAATCTGAGAGGCGCTGAGGATGGGAGGTGGGGGAAGGCTGGGCCGACGGGTACCTTGAGGGTGTGGCATGCCTTGATGGTGGCCGCCAGGGAGTGGCAGTCCCGATAGGTGAAGAGGAAGAGGTTCCCCTCGAAGTTCATGCCGCAGTCCTTGACCCCGTACACCAGGTCGAGCTCCTCCAGGTGGCTCAGGCCAGCCACCAGGTCGCGCAGTTGGTAGTGGTCGGTGGCGGGCTCCTCCGTCTCCCCCTCGCTGCCCGAGTCGGACAGCTCCCCGCTCCGGGGTGGGCCGGGCAGCTGCACGGGCGGGAGGAGCTGGTCCACGCGCAGCCGGCGCACGTAGCTCCGGCAGAGCGGCAGCAGGTCGAGGAGCACGGCGGGGTCCGTGGTGCTTGGGATGAAGTGCTTTATCAGGTTCTCCAGGTGCCGCTCGAAGAACAGGCGCTTCCAGCTGCCGCCGTGCCTGGCCACGTGGCACACGGGCCAGCGGTGCATGCAGCAGCGGCGCCAGTAGTTCTCGTCGTCGATCAGGTTGGCCGTCACAGCCAGCGGCAGCTCGGGTGACAGGTGGCTCAGCACCTTCTGCTGGTGCTCTGGAAGCAGCTGCTTCAGGATAGGGTTGTCTTTGGGAACAGGAAGGAAAGCAGGAGTCACAGTGTGGGCGAGCCCCACGGCGTGGTGCCCTGGGTCGGGCCTGCCTAGGGGCACCGAGGAAATGGAAGACCCTCCCCGGCCCTCGGGGAGCCCCAGTCTGAGAGGGGCGACAGCCTTTACTCCCAGGGATGCTCAGGCTGAGACAGGAGACGCAGCCCCTGGCTGTGGGGTGTTCCTGCCTGAAGTGGACAGCGTAATATCTGGTTTCCGGGAGCTCCCAGTCTGAGCAAGAATCTCAGGTCTAGCCCTCAATTATCACTTGGTCCGATGCAGGACATAATCCTGAGTTCAGAGATTCCCAAATGATTTGATTCATTCATCTCAAAACAAGACAATGTTTGACCGCCTCCTGTGCACCAGACACTGTCCTAAGTGCCGCAGATATAAGAGTGAACAAGACAGAGGAAGCCACTCCCTCTTAGGAGAGGAGGCAGACAACAAATCCGTCAGGTGAGTATATTGTAGGTAGGGTGGCAGTAGGTGCTGTAGATAAAATGATGATCCTGTCCTCAGAGCACCCTGTCTGGTAGGAGAGGTTGGCAACTCATCTTTGAAAAGGGTGACCATTTACAGAGCGCAGGGTACAGAACAAACCAAGAGCCTATACACACTGTGGAAGGCTCCAAGAGAGTGGGGGATGGTCCACCAGGGAGGGCTTACTGGAGGAGGTGTTGGGTAAACACGGTTTGGGCTGGCTTTGGCTGGAGAGAGTGGGAAAGGTGAGGAGAGGCCATAGGCGTGCAGGGCACAGTGTGGGTGGGAATCTGGTGGGGCCTGGAAGTGGGGGCAGTGGGAAAAATCATTCTGGCCCCAAGGGGGAAGGGCAGTGTTGAGCAGGGATGAGAACACAGTGCGGAAGGGCCGGGGCTGTGCCGGGACCCAGCCGCTGAGGTCTCGCTGAGGCTGGCCTCTGGGCAAATCCCACCCATCCTGCCCCACTCCTGGCCTTTCCCTCCTGCCCAGGGCAGGGACAGACTCACTCTGGAAGTTCTTGATGATGTGCTGAATGCAGAGCTCTGTGAGGAGGGGCACGGTGGCCAGTGACCATTCAGGATCTTCAGCTATGATCCTGCGCATCCGACGTACTTTGGTCCCAGAATTCCAGCCCTTGGACTTGCCGGGGGGTGGGATGTTTGAGGGCCTTGAGGGCTGGGGGCCTGTGCTTGAAGTTTGGTCTGCAGTGGAGAACATTTCCTGCGTGGAGATTGAGGATCGGCGGGGGGCTGACAGTGTCGATGTTGCTAGGGTTTCCTGCATGCTGTGGACTGGCAGCCTAGGGGCAGGTAGCCCCTTGGTGATGGCCTTGTGACGAGGAGTCTCTCACACTGGCAGGTCCTTGATGCCCTGGAGGGAGAGGAGGGGTGGAGGTCTTAACTTTGGAGTGGGCATTTAGCAAGAGAGGTAGCACAGAGTGGTTCTTAAGGGTCCATCTCTGGAGTAGAGCTGATCCAGGTACAGATCCCATTGGCTAGCTGTGTGGCCTTGGGCAAGTTACTGAATCTCTTATAGTTTCATATGCTTCCTCTGTGAAATGAGGATGGCAGTTACCTATAAGAGGAACGGGAGAAGTGAATAAAATAATGCATCCAAAGAGGCACAGTGTACTGTGACACATGCAACTGTAGTAAGAAGCAGGCCCACATTTTGGATAATAATACCTACACAGCAATGATAAGTAATTGATATATGTTGGACACTTACTTATTTACTTATTTAAAAGAAAGATTTATTTATTTATTTGAGAGAGAGAGGGAGAGCGTGCAAGCATGAGCAGGGGAGGGGCAGAGGGGGAGAGAGAATTTCAAGCAGACCCCCCCCACTGAGCATGGAGCTTGCCGTGGGGCTCGATCCCATGACCCTGAGATCATGACCTGAGCTGGAACCAAGAGTAGGATGCTCAACCGACTGTGCCACCCAGGCGCCCCTGGACACATTTCTGCAAAAGTTCTTTATGCATATTAACTCATTTAATCCTCACAAAAGCCTTTTTGAGATAGGCACTCATATTTTTCCCATTTTTCTGATGTGAACCTGAAATACAGGTTAATTGACTTGCCCCACGTCACACAGCTTATAAATAACAAGGATGGATTTAAATTCAGTCTATCAAGTTCATACCTTTTTTTTTTTTAGATTTTAAATAATCTCTACACCCAACATGGGGCTCGAACTCACAACCCCCAGATCAAGAGTTGCATGCTCTACCGACTGAGCCAGCCAGGCGCCCCTCAAGTTCATACTCTTAACCCTACATTGTACTGCCCCTCTGAGGGTGAGGCGTGGGGGTGTGCATTGCCAAAAGACCGAGGTATAATAAAGAACCATTTAGTTCAAAACAGCTCCCAGGGTTAAGTATTTTACAGAACAGCAACTGCCTAACCAGGAAGATGGAGTTGAGAACAGCACTGCCAAATAGAAATGCAATACATGTCAAAATGCAAGCCACATATACTGTTTAAAATTTTCTAGCATCCACATTTAAAAAAAATGGGTGAAATTAATTTTATGTTTAACCCAATATGTCCACAATATCATCATTGAAATATGTAATCAATATAAAAATTAATGAGATATTTTATATACACTTTTTCATACTAAGCCTTCGAAATCGGATGGCTCAATAGTCACGTGTAGCTAGCGGCCTCTGTTTTGGATAGTGTAGGCGGAGACGAAGACGGGGGGGGGGGGGGGGGGGGGGGGGGGGGGGGGGGGGGGGACCAGACCCTGGTCTGTCCAGGGTGCCTGCACCTTCCCTCTTCCCTCTTCCCCTCTGAGAGCTCTGGCTCCGCCCCCCCTCCCCCCGCCCCCCCATCTCCCGATCCAGTCTTCCTAGTTCTCCCAGCCTCCCGACATTCCAGACGGCAGCGGGAAGGCGTGGGAGGCGAAAAGGCAGCTAAATCTGGGGCTGGAGACAGGAGACAGAGGATGTATCCGGGGCTGGGGACCCTCCTCCACATCTGTCCATTCGTGCCTCCCTGCTGCAGGTGCCCCTGCCCTGAGGCTGCAGGCTGAAACGGGGCGGCTCCGCACGGAGCTCCTCTTCCCGGCAGTTTCCCCTCGGATTTGCTCCCTGACTCGGTGCACTGTGTAGTGCCCGGTGGGAAGGAACACTCTGAACCAGCAAAGGTGTCCTTGGCAGATGGAGGGGACCAGATGGTACTCCCCAGTCCACCAGGCATCTCAAGGAGGAAAAGCCTGGCTGTGTGTGGGGGGAGGTGGGGGGCAGAGAGAGAGACGGGGGTGAGGGGGCATGAGGCAGTGTAGGGAAGACATCCATATATTTGTGACACCCTTATGCAAATCAAATGCAAATTCACAAACCAATTGTGTCCAGATTTGTGGAAGAACCAGCTGGTGTATTTGACTATTAGCCCCTCAGAGGGTGTGGCTGGGAGGGGATGCTGCTTAGAGGTGCCAGATGACTTTGCATTTCTGGCTTTGCCAGTGATTTGCTGTGTGACCTTGGCCAATTTACTTAACCTATCTGAGCTTCAGTTTCGCTATCTTCCTTCTGCAGGCGGTTATGGAAGTTCCTCTGAGATAATGTCTGAAACGAGTACTGGGGGTGGGGGGGTGTGGAGGACGGGGGACAGGGGTCTTGGGCTGGGGAGAGAACACCTCGGAGCCCTACCTCTGAGTGCTGACCTGAGATGGTATCCTTGAGTGAGGCCCTTCCCTATCTCCAGGGAAGAGGCAAGAGGGCAAGGTGGCTTTGGTGGTGACTGGGGCTGCATAAGGGTGGAGGGGCCTGGCAGCCTGGGCGCCAGGAGGAAAGAGACAACAGGCCAGCCCTATTCCTCCCAGCTCTGTCTCTGGGCTCTTGGGGCTCCCGCCAAAAGTTCCCTCCAGAGTTCTGGCTCAAAACATTCCGGCATTCCCTTTGGGCCCAGATGTATCCCAAGACACGCTGTGGGCCACACCCAAGGGAGCAGGACCCAGCTTGGCGGGGGGAGCCTCAGGTTTGTGTTGCCCTGGAGCCGACTGACTCTCCAGATATTTCTCACAACGCTGCGCAGACTCACCATCCAGGTAGGCCCTTCCCTCTCCTTCCTCCTGGGAGGCCTGCTGCTGGGGAAACCCCACCTGGGGGCAGGCAGGCTGCCCTCTGGAACAGGGCGGCTTTTTGCTGGTTCTACTGTCTAGTGCTTCATTGTCTTAGGACCCAACAACTCTTCCTGAGGTCTGCTCTTCATCTTTCTTGCTGCTGGTTGGAGCTGTGGTCCCCTCTGGGCATGACACTGCAGGACCCACCCCGTGGTGGGCTCCGGGGTCCTGAGCCCCCTCCTCAGAAAGAAGAGGCAGATGCGCTCCAGGTACATGGTGGGTATCAAAAAGAGTCCCTATTGTCCTGCAGGGCTTACAGAAACCTCCATACCACGGGGTCTGATGTCATTTGTAAGGTTAAAGTGTGAAACCATTAACCTCATAATAAGGTCAGAGTTGACAGTTTTCACTTTCCCCATCACCTATATAACCCAACCCCCACCCACTTCCCCTATGATAACTATTGTTTGTTAACTAACTGGAATTTAAAAAAAAAAAAGATGATATAAAGCATGGTCCCTCCCTGCCCAGGCAGTTCATCTGACCCCTGCCCTTTATCAGACCTCTGTACTGCTGTCCCTTCAGTGATCTGATTGATCGCCCTCCATGCACACCCACCCTAGACTGTGAGCTCCTTGAGGTGCAGGGGCTGTTTCTGATTCCTTTTTTCTCCCTAATCCCTGGCCCATGTTAAGTCAGCTTTACAGGAGGTAGCTGGTGTTCTGAGCTGCCCCGCCCCCTTCTGAGAACAGACTCTGGCCAATAGGAGTGTCCCATACTGGTCAGGGTGACTGGCTCAGGGGTGGCCACCTGATGCAAGCCAATCAGGGCCCTTCTTGGGATTTGTTGGAGCAGCCGCAGAGGTGGAGGTAGACACCAAGGACGGATGTGTATCCTTGAAGGATACTCCTCTCCTGCTGCTGGGGGCTGTTTCCCTTCACATGGAGCCCTGTCTGCCGCAGGAGGGAATGAAGCCTGGGGGAGACCAACAGAAATGAGAGGTGGACAGAGAGCACCCGGTACCTTTGGTCCCCAGTCTCATGCTCCCAGGCCCCCGAGAACTGCCTGGCTCCTCGGCAGTTCCTCTGGTTCTGAGACCTCCTTGGCAGCCTTCTAATAGGTCCCTTTTGCGGAAACTGAGTTGGGTTTCTGCCCCTTTGTGGTCAAAGTGTCCTGACCATTTGGGCAGGCTCACAGTTTGGTGAATGGAATTATGGAAAAAATCCTAAATCAGTAGATGAAATAGTTCAGTGGGATGGCTGAGAAGGGCCAGAGGCCCCCAGGTTCATTATACACAGGGCCTGGCATCTCACTCGGGGGCCTCTTCCTCCCCCGGCCACCCTGGGCCTCCAGCTTCCCTTCTCATCTCTCCAGCCGCAGGATAGATCAGCAACCTGACCTACTCAGCATGTAGCAGTTAACAAGCTCCTTTCAGAGCTTTGAGGTCGTTTGGGTCTTACAGCCACTCTGCAGGGGAGGCAGGGCAGGCTTCTCAGCCCCATTCTCGAGATGGAGAAATGACTGGTCCTCCGACAGCTAGGAGGGCTGGGCCCAGGGCCTGAGGGCAATCATCTCCCTCTCACCACAGACACTGCCCACAATTTTCCACCCTCCGCCAGGAAAGAAGGCACGTCCCTGCTCCCTGGGAAGCTGGGGGCCTATCTTTATGCAACGAGAACCTGTCAGGGAAGGCCTCTCCAGGCTGAGAGAGCAACCAGACCTTGGCACCCTGCTATGGAAATTTCAGGCCCCTAACATATAGATATCTCCCTTCTTATCAGTCATCCACACCTGAGTGTGAATGAATTTCAGATTCAACAAGCCAAGTTAGGAAGGGAGCAAGGAAAACACAGCACTGAATGTGGAGGGCCCACAAGTCAGGGGCCCTGTGATAACTCCCCCTACTTCACGGGGTGGCCTCAGTCTGGCCCAAGCATCACCAGTCTGCAGCTGAGGGTGGTAGCAGGTGGCACTACCTTCCCCGGAAGCCTGAGGCATGGCTAGACACCCATTAGCCAGGGGCCCAAGGGCACCCCGACAGCTCCCAAGGGCCCAAGGAGGACAGCCCCAGAAATGGCAGCCACCTTCCTTTTTGGAGCTTTGTCTCCCTAGGGAACCTATGGGGCAGACAGAGAATCCCAGAGTTTGAAGACTGGAAGCGTGTTAAAGACCCTGATCCTTCTTTGGGGCAGGAATCTTTTCTGACATTCCAGAGAGAAGGTCAGGGCCATGGGGAGTGACTGCCTCTTGTGCCACCACCTGGGGTCCCTAAGGGCACAAGTTACCCTAGGATGGGGAAAGTGGGGACATGTCCTGTGACCTTTTGCCTCCTGGCACCTGTTTCATGGGCCTATTGGGTTTCACATGCTGTGTCTCCAGCATCAACCCTAACCCCACACAGGACCACAGTCCCTGTAGAAAGGCCAGTCCTCCCCCCAACCAGGTCCCCACTCTGTGTCCTTAGGACCAGGGTCCAGGGTCCTGAAATCACGTTCAGGCCCTAACTCAAAGGGTTAGGTGTTAAAGTCCGCTCTCTATGTGCCCAAGCACAGGTAATATAAAGGGACAACATGCCCTAGTATGGCCAGCTTGTCCTCGTTTTTGATGGCTTGTGTCTGCTGGACAAGTGTTCTGGGAACCAGATCCTTGCCTATGTAACAGCTATGATTTATTGAGTGTTAGGCTGTCAAAGTGTTTGCAGCTGGCTAAGGACTCAGGAATTACACTGCCTTAGGGCCAATCTGCACTCTGCCCCGGAGCATCTGTGAGACCTTGGGCAAGTCATTTTACACCCCACTAAGCCTCCATTTCTTTATCTGTAAAATGGGGATGGAAATGAATAGTACCTACTTCCTAAGATTATCCAGAAGATTAAAGGGGCTGATGTGTGTGAGATGTTTCATGTAGTGCTGGGCCCAGAGCCAGCATTCAAAATAAGTGATAGATATTGTGATGAAGATGTTACAGGCCTCACCTACATAAGTTTATTAAATCTTCAAATTTATTATTGAGGGCTATCATTGCTATTATGACACTATTATCCCCATTGCACAAACGAGGAAATAGGCAGGCTTAGAAAGCCTAAGTAACTTGCTAAGCATCACATAGCTAGTAAGTGGGAAAGCTAAGGTTTGAGCTGATATCCGTCCATTACTTCCATGCACAAAAGCATAGGCAAATAATGAGCTGTTGGTGTTGCTTCCTAAATTGTCCAGACTTGGTTGTTCACAGCACTTTTCCAGCGGGCCTCCCACTTTCTCCAGCTCATGATCTCTCGCCATCTCAGGGTTACCCTTTTGATGCTGGCCTAAACAGCTCAGGCTCCCTCAGCCCCTAAATCACTGCCCAGCACGAAGTCCTTCCACAGAATTGGGCCATTGCCTGTATGCTTCAGCCCGAGGCCTTCTGGGGACCCAAGAACATCCCGCAGAGCTGCACTCTCCTGGCCCATGATGTTCCTCACAGACCTGGGATTCAGTGCCTGAATCTAGCACATTCCCTCCTCTTGGACATCTCAGACTTCTCAAGTCCCCAGTTAAATCTAACTACTGTGGGCAGAGGCTTCTCCCTCTGCCTGAATGGTAAAGTTGAAGAGACTGGGGGAGCACACTCTCCCCTTCCTGCTCATCACACCTCTGGCCCTCATTCCCCCCCTGCCTTCCTCTTAGCGGAGGAGCCAAAGCACCTCTGTGCCCCTGGGCACCACCCTCCGGGCTGGCTCAGCTAGATGGGTTCCACCCTCCACCCACTTCTCCCACTGTGCTTCCCCTACCTTCTCAGCCACCTTCTCCTTCACCTTAGGATCCCCAAGGAGCACCCTCCGTGGGCATGTCCTCAGGGGCCCTGGGCATTTGTCTGACTTCCCCTGATCTCTTTCATGCCCCTATCAGACCCTAGCTCGGCCCATATCACTCTCGAATTCCCATTTGGGAACTCCCAGTTTGTGAAATCACAAAAGAGGGACAACAAAGTACTCCGACAGAGCCCGGCCCAGCTTGCTTGGTGATTGGCCCCAGTGAGACCGCATACTTAATCACACCCCTGGGCCTGGCCCTCCTCCTAACTCCTGAGCACCTTGGTCTGTTGTCTTTAAAAGGACTCCAGAGTATTCATTCCTCACCCCTCACTCCAGCCTTGGGCTCAGACACCCAGCAGGGAAGCTCAGCTCCAAAGGCGAGCAAGTCTCTCCCCCAACCTGCCTGGGGTGCAGAGGCCCTTGCTGTTCCTTGGTAACCAAGGGAAACCAGCCGTGCTGTGGGAGGGAGGGTGGAAGGGAGGTCCCGAAGCTTCTGGACCTGCAGGAAGGACTGCAGCCCGCAGGAGCTGGGCATGGGAGTCAGTCTTTCTGAGAAGCCTGAGGCTCCGGGGCTCAGGACAGGTCTGACCTACCCATGTCCCACTTTCCCCTTTGTCCTTCTCACGGTGCCCTCCCACCCCCACCCCAGCACCCCTTTACTCGCAGACCCTAAGCCTCTGGGCCAGTATGCAGACAGTGACCGTAGCTGGGGGAGAAGGCCAGAGTCCCGCCTCAAATGGGTGGGGGTGGGGGGCTTCCTGTGGGGACAGACCGGCCCGGAGCCAAGCCAGCCTCAGCCGGGCGGGAGTGGGGGGCAGGGGGAGTTAGGGAGACCCGGGGTGGAGCGTCCTCTCTTCCGGGGCTCACCTCACCCACTCTCGGTGCCCGAGCGCTTACCTTCCTGCAAGGCCCCCCGCGCTGCCGCGCCGGTCGTTAAGGACGCCCCGCGTCGCCAGGGGGCGGGGCCGAGGGCCGGTGCGCATGTGCGCGAGTACACCCTCGTGTGCACCGGCTCTCCACGGCGTGCGGCCGTGCGGGGACCGCGAACTCGGTGGGGGGAGGGGGCGGGAGCGGGGGGCGTGCTTTCTGGTTCTGGGGGACATGTTTAGGAATAGATGGGCTTTTCTGGGGGGAAGGGGAGGAGTGGGAGCCAGGGTAGGGCTCCTGGACTGGAGTGCTCTGTTCCTTCTTGCTACCTTTGCGTGGAAACGGGGGTGTGGGGTGACGAGTGGAAAGACGGTCCAGGAAAAGCATCGGCAGTTTCTTCTGGAAGATGAGGAGATGGACGGGCACCTGCAGGGGTTACTGGAACTCCTCTGAGGCCTGCTGTTGACCCCGGGCCTTGCAGGAGAGCTGTGGGTTGCAGCATCCGTGCAGAGTGGCACCTTCCACCTTTCTCCAGAATGTAAACAAGGCTGATGTCAGGCACCAGGCAAGAAGGTTCCAGGTCTCCACAGCGCTCCTTCACACAGACCTAAGCGTTATGTCACCCCTCCCCCCCTCAGACGTTTCACATGGAGGTAGTTTAGCTCCACTTTCAGCTCTCCTGATTACTAGTATGTTAAGTCTAAGTTAACATCTTAGAAGCTCGCTTAACTCATCAGAAAACAGGGGCGCCGCCACAACTCCTCCCCCTGGTGTTCACGGTAAAAAGCTGGGCTTCCAGTGAGCACCACTGAGATGTGGCTACTGTGGCAGTTGCCGAGGTCCGGAAGTACAGTTTTGTAAGCCCACAGGGCTGAGCAAGCAGTCCGGCCCTGCAGAATTCCCGGCATCCCATGCAGGCAGGGACTAGTCCCCTTGCAAGCCCTTTCACCGGTGCAATTAGAATGAGAAATCGTGTCAGAAGCCACGCTCTGCGCTTATAATTTTAACGAAACAGCCCCAGAACTTGGTCACCAGGGAGCCTTTGACTTGGAGATGGGTCCCCTGAGGTCCTTTCCCTCCTCTAGCAACGGAGATCTGGGAACAGAGGTGGAGCTCCCGAGCCTGGGTGGGTGCTAAGTGCATTCATTCTGGTAGAGAAGGAGGGCTTCCTCCCACTCTGAGCTGCCATTTCTCAGCTTTAGCTTCAGCTCAGGTTTGGGGCAGGTGCTGTGCAACTTGTCTTTAAGAGTCAGGTGTCTCTGGCCCCCTGCACTCTCGCAGCTCCCTGTGCCTGCTCACCTCCCCTGCAGGGCCCCTGCCCTGGTTGTGCCACTCCTCCCTCAGATAACCTTGTGGCTCACACCCTCCCCTCAGGTGCCACCTCCCCGTGAAACAACAGTCACCCACCCTCCGGATCCCTGTCCCACTTTCTCTGCAGACCTCATCCTTGCCTTACATCCGCTTCCTTCTCTTTATTGCGTATTTCCCCACTAGCAGCAAGCTCCACAAGTGCAGCAAGTTTTAGGCCTTTGGTTCTTGCCGCATTCTCAGCAACTGACCAGTTACCCGTTGCTCATTTCATCGACAGGGCCCTTATGAAAAGCCGCTGTTACTGAAACAAGCGGCACCGGAGAGGATCTGCCCTGTTGTCATGACTTTCCTAGGGCACGTCTGGTTCTTGGTGGCCAGGGAGACCCTGGTGGGTACCGAGAACAGGCTGGCTTTGGAAAGCCCATTGAGCAACAGAGGCGAGGAGGATGGTTCTGATGTGGATGCTGGGTGGGGAAAGCTGCTCCTTTTTAAGCAAAACACCTCCTGGAGCTTTCTAGCCTCGGTGAAATACTTTTTTTTCTTTTTAAAGAAAAAAATTTATTTATTGACATAGAGAGAGAGAGAGAGAGCACAAGCAGGGGGAGAGGCAGAAAGAGAGGCAGAGGGAGAAGCAGGCTCCCTGCGGGGCTCGATCCCAGGACCCTGGGATCATGACCTGAGCTGAAGGCAGATGCTTAACCGACTAAGCCTCCCAGGTGAAATACTTTTTAATGAGCAATCACAGCCGAGACAGTCCGTGGCTCCACATTCATCCAGTGAGAGGGGAGTATGTCTCTGGGTCCACTTCTGCCTCCTGTAGCCCTATCTCGTGTCCGCACGGGGCCTAGCCCAAGGTGGCCCTCCTGGGCTTAGCTACTTGGCCTCCAGCCTTCAGTCCTTTGCTTCAGCCTCCGGGGAGGTTCTGCTGGCTCCTTCAGGGCTCCTGTCATGGGTCCGTCGGCTGTCTGTTTAGTCTATGCGAGTCCCTGGGTGAGCCGGGTCAGAGTTGGTCGAGGGCATAGGCTCGTGCTGTACTGAGGGCAGCTTCCAGGTCAGCAGTGGTTCCGGTGCCCTGGGCGACCACCTGAGAGCCCCAGGCCTTGCCCCCCATGTGGCTGCATACTGCCAGTGCCCAGGCCTCTGCTGTGAAGGCTGGCGTGGCACTCTGGGGACAGAAACAGAAGCGGCAGGGATGCAGGGCAGCCCTGCCCACCACCATCCACTCCACCTGCCCTCAAGAGTGGCATCATGGTGACTAGCTGGGTACATGGTAGGGGAATCAAGTAAGGAGATGGGAGAGCACTGGGCTGGGAATGTGGATGGAGGTTAATGAATGTCTGCTACTTGTTTGCAAGGGATGTGTGGCCTGGAGGGAGGGTGGTGGTAATTAGGGGAGCTCATGATGCCTTCTCTGGTCGGGGGGTGTGGTTAGGGCTAAGAGATGGCCCTATCCTCGTTCTGGGGTGTCCCCATTGATACCCTCTACCCTGCCTTGGAGCAGTCAAAGGCGTGGAACCACAGAGCTAGACCGGAATGGGTGGCGGGGGGCAGGGGGGGGTTGCTCTCCTCCGTCCCTCACCGGGGTCACCTGACAGGCACACAGCACGCGCCCCAGTGGCTGGGGGCTGAGGAGGAGCACAGAGGTGCCAGGCACCCGCTCACACAGCTGCCGCACCACTTTCACCAACACCTGCGCAAGGGAGGGCAGATGGTGACCCTGCCGTTCTCTGGATTCCCAGCTGCCTCCCACTCAGGACTCTCCTCCTCCCGGACCCTGGGGCCACCCCCCCCAGCCCCAGAGCTCACTGAGAGGGACTCGGCAGCAACTGTGTCCACAATCAGGGGCCCCTGTGAGTGCCGCTGCAGCAGCTCCTGGGTTTTCTGTGTAGCCTGGGGGGGGGGGGCAGGAAGGACGGCAGGGGCATCAGGCGGGAAGGCAACGGGGCCCCCCCTCCACACTGAGCCCCAGTCCAGAAATCCCCACCCCCAGCCAAGATCTTCGGCTTTGAGCAGAAGTGCCAGTGGCTCTGCCTCGAATGGCCTGTGTCCTCCCTCTCCCCACCCCCCACCTCTTCCCCTTTCGCCACAGCTCCAGGCCCCCACAAATAGGCCATTGAAGGTGAGGGCCTAAGGCTGGAGCCCAGATGGACGAACCGAGGCTGGGGGGGGCGGGGGGAGGAAGCCGGATCCAAAGTCAAGGAGTAATGCAGGCTGAATGGCCTTATCAAGTCAGTCGGCTTCCTGGAGGGAGAGTCTGAGCCAGACTTGAGAGGTGAAGGAGAGGCACAGTTTGGCAGAGAGGGAAGTGGGGGGATGGCCTGGTGATGGTGCCCAGTTGGCGGGGGAGGGAGGAGCTGCCCCCGCCACACGAGGCCCGGAAGCTTCTCAGTGTGCGTGCTGCAGCGTCTCTGACCCTTGCTGGCTGTCAGCTGAACCTCCTCTTACCTGGCCCAGCTCCAGCTTCCGGAGGGCCGTGTTGGCACGCCGCTGCAGCACCTTCAGTGCGGCCTGCAGTTCCCGCCGCTGCCACTGGGGCATCACGGCCGTGTCCACCGCCTACCGCCAGAAGCCTATGAGCCAGGCCCTTCCCTGGGCCACGGACTCTGAGGCGGGGGGAGGGGGGGAAGACATCACCCCCCCCACCCCCACCCCCTGCAGACCAACATCGAGGCCAGCTGGAGTCCAGCAGGAAGCCTGGGGAGTGACAGGAAGGGTCTGGGGAGGCACGGGGAGGGGAAGAGGACCAGGAGAGGGTGGGGAGCAGCTCTGTGGTAGGGGTGACCCTCACATCAATAAGTCGTCCCATGTCCTTGGAGAGTCTCTGAGCCGCCACCACATCCTGGCTGCCCCGACTCAGCCGCTCTGTGGCAGCTTCGACCTCCTGGGCCAGGCTCTGGCCCACCTCTCGGGCCTGAGGAGATGGAACAGGATGCTCGGGGCTGCTCGGCTTACTTTCACTTCCCCAGCACAGGGGCTCTCAACTTATTGCTAGTCGGGGCCAAACTAGAAATACTGAACCATCAGGACCAATCAAGGCAGCAGATAATCACGCCAGGGGCCAGCAGCTGGCACGGCCCCATCCGCACACCTGTGCGGACACTGCTTCTGCTGCTGGTGTCCCCTAGCCTGAGAGTGTCAACTGTGTGCCCCCCCCCAATCCAGTGGCCTCCTGGACCCTGCTGGCACGCCAACCTGCTGGGCCTGCTCCCCAGTGACGGCCAGCAGGCGGGTGGTGCCCTTGGTGAGCTGGCGCTCTGCAACGATGACCAGGTCCCCTATAGCCCCTGTGCGCAGAAGGTGCCTGAGGGCAGAGGGAGGGACAGGGAAGTCAGTGGGAACGCTGGGATAGGAAAGAGCAGCCGAAGCTCCGAACCAGGGGCTGATGGCTCCAGACACTAAAGAAGGGTGAGGATCCGGGGGCCCCGGGTCAGAAAAGGCAGGCAAGAGTGACTCACGTCCCACAGCACAGCTCCACAGAGGTCTGCAGTGCAGCTCGGGAGGCTGGGTCCAGCGCACGGGCCACAGGCACCCCCACTGACACCACCCGCACAGGGTCTGGGTATACCTGAGGGTGTACGGGGACAAGTCTGTTAACCAGCGCGCGCGCGCGCGCGCGTGTGTGTGTGTGTGTGTGTGTGTCAGGGGGCAGGTGATCTTCACCAAGGGGGGGTCCCCAACTCACCTCATCCAGAGAGCGCAGGCCAGGGACACGGGCAGTGCATGCCAGGGCCACGTCCTCCATGTACACTGGCTCGTCCTGCCCCACGGCGTCTTGCACAGTGCCTTCCACTGCCCGGAGCTGTTCTGGGGTCAGTGGAGCCTGGTGGGGTGGGGAGAAAATGGACAGACTGACAGGTCAGTTCCATGCCTCTAACTGATGCGGTAAGAGGCAGTAAATGTTCACGGACTATCCTCAGGTGCTAAAGCAGTGGCTGGCACATAGCGGTGCTCACTCAACCTTGGTGGAGCAGACAATTCTTTTCCTTAGTGGGGCCTGCTGGCAACTGCAGGCCTTTCATTAGGCACTAAAAGTTGATGAAGAAACGAACACGCTCTTCTGTACCGAGGGAGCTCACAACAAGGGGTGGCCCAACGGAAGAGAAACCCGGGATGGGCGGATGCGGGAGCAAGGGCGGAGCCCGTGGCGTGGGGAGGAAAGGGAGCCAGGGTGGCAGGGAAGGGAGGGCAGCTCAGTTGGAGCAAGGAGGGCTTGCGTGACAGCAGCAACAAGGAAGCTGGGTGGCTGGAGGTGGAAGGAGGGCTCTGGACACTGTCTGGCTGCCCACCCCCTCCCCAGTGCACAAGGAGCCTGAGGGCAAGAGCCACGGCCTCACAGTGAATGAGTGACAGGGGGCCCGGGTCCTAGGACTGGCCAAACCCCCCTGCCACCTGACCACCTCTCTGTAAGCCTGCCGGCTCACCTGAAGCCTCTCCGTGCCCCGCTCACCTGGGTGGCCACGTCAAAGCGCAGCTGCTCGGGACTGAGACAGGAACCTCGCTGCTCCGTGCCAGGGCCCAGGGCCTGCCGCAGCGCCCAGCTGAGCAGGTGGGTGGCTGTGTGCTTCTCCATACAGCCTAGACGCCAGGCCTGAAACACTGTTGTCACCCAGGAGCCTGGGGTGTGGGGAGAGCCCAGAGGCTGCAGGATATCCTGAGTATCAGGGGTGCGGTCCTTACCTCATCCACGTGTAGCTGCACCTGGTCCCCCACCTTCAGGCCCTCAGGGGCCACAGCCTCGTGTAGGATGAAGCCTCCACAGACCTGGGCCCGGGCCACTGGGAACAGCACATCCTGGGGAAGGGCGGGGGGCCAAGGCACTGGAGTGACGTAGCTCTTCCCTCCCCTTGGCTCCCTTCCCAGCTCAGGCCCGCCATGGGCAGAAATTAACTTGTGTGTGTGTATGGGGGCTCACCTCCTGGCCCACCCGCACCAGGTAGCCTCGGTCTGAAGCCTGACCCCCCTGTTCAGCATAGAAGTTGGTTTTGTCCAAGAGGAGGCCACAGCGCTGGCCCTTCCCCACAGAGGCCACGGCTGTCCCGTCCTCTGCATACAGCTGGAGCACCTGGGCCTCACAGGTGCTGAACTCTGCCAGGGAGAAGCATGGTTATCAGTGCTAGGCAGGGCTGTGGGAGCCCGGGTGTGGGTCTGTGCCTTACTTGAAGGCAGCAGGCACGGGGCTGGGGAGGACGGGGCACTTTCAGGCGCCACAGCGACCCCTGGGGGCTACCCCAGGGAATGCCCAGAGCTGGGAGCGCCCATTGCAGACAACCCTCCCTATCACCCCCACGTACACCTGTGGCCACCAGCCTCGGTCCAGCCTCTCACCATAACCCCCGCTGGGTCGCAGGGAGTAGCTGTACTTGGGACTGTCGTCAGTTGGGGGCACCCCTCGGCGCTGCAGCTCCCCCAGTGCGTGGACATTCAGCTGCAGTCCCTGCTTCTGAATGGGCTCGGCCTGCCGTGACCCGTGCTGCGGGATGGGCACATGCGCATGGAAGGGGCATGTGTACGGTGCAATGGGACCTGAGCCCCCCCAGAGCCCTGTCCCTGCCACACAGCTATGTGCACCCTGCCCTCCCCTTGGGAATAAGCCGTCAGGGCTTGGCTGGCTGCTAGAGACCCTGGACTGGCCAGTGAACCACCCAACAGGCAGGGTCTCGAGGTCAGGCCTCCCTCCCACCCCTCACCCACTGCTGCCCTTGGAGGTCCCCTCTCTAGGACGCTGCGCTGGCCTCTCACCTTCTGCTCTGGCTTAGCCCACTGCACTAGTGTTCTCTCCAGGCCTCGGGGACAGACCCTACCTCAGCCTCCTGTTGCCCTTAATAGTTGCAGCTCCTCCCCCAGGAACTCAGGGCTGGGGAAGGGGTTGTCCCAACAGAACCCTGGGCGGGGGTGCCCCAGCCTGTACCTGGGCCTCCTCCTGGGCCAGCCGTGCCAGCCCAGCCGAGTCCAGCTGCACCCCTTTCTCCTCCAGCATCAACTCCAGCAGGTCCAGGGGGAGCCCCAGGTTCCCAGACAGTGATAAGGACCAGGCCACTTCAGCTTTGAGGAAGGAAGACAAAGGGTGTTCACGGGGGAGGGGCATGATAGACCGAAGAGGAAGGAATGGGGGAGAAAGAAGGGCCAGGGCTTTTCTAAGCACACAGAAGCCACCGGATGCCAAGCACAAGTGTCCCCGCCCTACATCAGGTGGGTCCAGGAGAGGGGTTAGGCTTCAAGCTCTAAGGCTATAGGGTACTCCTTTGTCATCTGTCATTTCAGAGGCGAAGGGAAGCTCATTCTAGGCATGAAGCCAGCCTTTGAAAGCAAGGACTGGAGGCAGGGCCAGCTGGGGAGTGGGGAAGTGGGGAGGAGCAGGGTGGTGTCCAGCTACAGAGAGGTCTGGGTGCTGGAGACAGTGCAGGGAGAGGGACATGGGGGGAGGAGGGTGTGGATGCTAGGCATAGGCCTGCCCTGGCTCACCTAAGTGAGGCCCTCACACCTTGGCTAGGCACCTCACTCACCAGGGAACAGTTCAGAAGGCCCCAGGCGCCTCAGGGTCCGATCGATGATCCGCCGACCCCGCTGCAGGGAGGCCAGGAAGGCTGCCTCATCCTCTGACACCAGGTTGGTTATCTGAACGGGGGCAGGGCAGGACTGGAGCTAGGCCTCCTCCGAAGGACAGCCGCTCTCCACCTGTCTCGTCGGCTCCTCCCTCCCCATCTGGAGCCAGTACCTGGGCTGAGTTCTTCTGTAGTTCTGGATAAGCATCCCCCTGAGGGAGGTAGATGGCTGAGAAGTGTGGAAGGCAACCTACCCACTCTGCACCTCCCCACCCTGGGCCTCCCTGAGGACACCTGCCTTGGAAGCTCAGCTCAGGCCAATGGATGGGGAATGGACCCAAATAGGGAATACAGGCAGAAGGGGGTCCCAAACTTAAAGGCTCAGCCTTCAGGCAAGGAGACCTCCTGAGGGCTCCCTGCTTCTCGTATGCAATCCCAGCTTTCTCAGCCCCACAGGACCTGGACTGGACATTTAGGGTGGGGAACCTAGGCTGGGGGCACTGTCTGGGCTCAGCTGCAAGCTTCCCGAGCACCCAGGGAGGCCCAGAAGAGGTAGCTCTGCCCTCACCAGGGTCTCCACCACTATAGGAACCAGGCTGCCTAGGAAGCCAGGCGGTGCCCGCAACACCTCTGTAGAGAATCGCACAGCTCGACGGAGGATCCGACGAAGAACCAGCCTGGGGGGTTCAGAGGCCAGCTATGAACCCCCAGTCACCCTTGGTCAGCAGTATGGAGAGTGGGGAGGGCAAGGTCCAGGGTGTGTGCTCTCATCCCGGAGCCCTTGCCCTTTTCCCACTCCTCCTGCCATCTCAACCCAACCCACCTCTCTATCCCCTTCCTTCCTCTCCTCTGCAACCCCCCAGCAGCCCCTGCCTCTCTCTGTAGCCCTTCCAGACTCACGGGGCGCCCGACATTCCAGGGTAGACGCCATCAGCGATGCAGACACTGAGCGTGCGGATGTGATCGGCCACCACGCGGTATGCCATGTCTGTGCGCCCCTCGTCTGCTGCTCCTACCCGGCCCAAGTAAGGGGGTGCCCTGCAACCCTGGCAAGTGGGAGACAAGGAGACATGGCTGCTGGCCCTGCCTGACGTGGCCCAGGTGGGGTGCTCTTCATCAGCCCTAGAGCATCTGTCCTCACCCCTAAAGCCGACTACATCTGGACCGTCCTAGCTGGAGAAGCTTCCAACATGAAAGGGAGCCAGGCCCTGCCCTCCTGGGGCCACATTCAGCATTAACTATGACCGCAGCTGTGATCACGTACTGAATTTCTGCTATCAGAATGGGGTGGGTGCTTGAAGGATGCATTGTCTAATATCCAAAACATCCTGCTCTGGGAGGTATTACTAGCCTCGCTTTTAAAAGGAAACGGAGGCCCAGAGGAGCTAGCTGAGTGCCACAAGGCCATGCAACACATCAGAGCAGATCTGAGATCTGAGGCTGGCCCATCTGACCCCAGGTGCTCTCCGCTGCCCACACCCACTCCTCCAGCCTCTATGCGGGGGCGGCGGGGGGAGGGTGTAAGCTGTGCCTACATGTAAGTGCTCCAAAGCACATGCCCGGTTCATCCAGCTCCACACCTAGAGCTCCACCCCTGTCTCTTCCCAGAGCTTCCCCCTCCCCATGAAGAGTCCTGCCACTCACCACATTGCTCGAGTCAAAAACTAGAGAGCAGGCCTTGACTTTTATTTCCCTTCCCCATCCTATCGATCACTGGGGCCTTCTGTTCCTCTGTCTGTGAGATCTTTCAGATCAATTACTCTTCTCCAATTCCACAGCTACCAGTCTAAGCCAGGCCCTGTTGTCTCTTCCATGGATGATGAAATAGCCTCCCAGCTGGTTTCTTAGCTTCTTCTCAGTCTCCCTCCAGCCCATCCTCCACACAGTAACAAGAGTGGCCTTTAAAAGTGTCAATCAGATCATGGCCCTCCCCATCTCAGAACACTTCTCACCACACTTAGAAAAGCGCCACTTTGGACTTCAAGGCCCCACAAGGTTGACTTCTGCCTTCCTTTGTATGGTAGACAGTTTGCAAAAATGGCCACAATCCTTTCCTTTTCTGTGTGCATGCCACTTTACAACGTGACCACAGCTGCTTCCCATCCAGGGATAGAATCTAATTTCTCCACCCCTTGAATGTGGGCTAGCCTTGTGACTTGCTTTGGCCAACAAAATGAGGCGGAGATGACACTGCTCTGAGCCTAGGCCTCGAGAGGCCTCGTGTGCTTCTGCTCTCCTTCTTAGAACCTTGCTGAGCTGTGATGTGATGTGAACAAGCCCCAGCTAGCCTGCTGCTTGACACAGCATGGTCACTCCCAGTGACCCAAACAGCTAGCCAGCCAGCCCATCCTCAGAAGTAGAACTGCCTAGCAGCTGACTACAGATGTATGAATGAACTCAAGAAAACCAAAAGAATGACCCAATGAAGCCCAGCCAACATTGCTGGCTCACAGACTCATACGCTAAATAACTCACTGTTATTTAAACCACAAAGTGTTTGGTGGTTTGTTACACAGCAAAATCTCAGGGACACATTCTCCAGCTATATCCCATGTGATTCTTCTTTAGCTAGCTGGCCACCTTTGTATTCCTTTCCTGCCTCAGGGCCTTGGTATCTGCTGTCCCCTCTACCTGGAATGAGCTTCCTGGGGCTGGCTCCTCCTCTTTCAGGTTCCAGCTCAGAGATCATCTGCTTGGTGAGCCTTCCCCAAATACTTGGTCTAAGATTCCTCTGTACCCAAGTCCTCTCCTAGTTACTATTACCCACCATGTTTACTGCCTGGTCACAATCTGCAATCTTGTTCAAATCTGCCATCTTGTTCTTTAATACATTTACTTATTATTTATCTCTTAGGCTACAATGTAATTTCCACCATCTCTTTTCTGTTTACTGCTGTTCTCCTGTATCAAGCACAAAGGACTTCACCCAAAGTAGGCACTCAAAACATATTTTTTGAATAAATGAAGGAAGGAAGGAGTTAGGGGCAATTATCAGGTAATAAACATGAACCCTACCCTCATGTTTGACCTTGGTATCCTTGGTTGATCACTGTTTCCACATGCAGGTACATGCAGAATTCTCAACAAAAATGGAAAGCAATAGCTTCTGGAAGGGAAGAGGCAGGCTCACCTGGTGTATGGCACTGAGCAGCGGGGAGAAGAGGTCAGTGTCGTAGGTGGAGCGTGCGCCCTGCAGCACAGCCACCAGCCTTTCCAGGCCCATTCCTGTGTCCACATGCCGCTGGGGCAGGGGCTGCAGGCTTCCATCTGCCTCTCTGGCCAGGGAAGGTGTGCAAGGTGAGGCCCCACACAGGATTACAGGGGTGAGGCAGATGCCCAAGTGCAGTGGAGGAATGAGGAGGGGGCTGACAGTGGGAGGAACCAGAAGGCAGTATCCACCCCTCCCCACCAAAGGCAGACAGCGATGGCCTTGGTTCCTGTATGTACTTTCTCATAAAGGGTGATCTCCACTCTCACCACTACCTGGGCCCTTGCCTGGACCCACACATCCCCTTTCTGGGACAGAATTCTTTGCCCTGAGGAAAAGACAGGTCAAGGCTGGAAGAAAATCTTAGAGATCACGAAGCTCAGCTTCATCATGTGATCAAAGAGCAAAGGCCTGAGAGCAGCAGTGACTAGTTTAAAACTGTTATAAGCATAGTCAGTTGGGCATCTGACTCTCGGTTTCAGCTCCGGTCATGAGGTCAGGGTCGTGTTATCAGGCCCTGCACTGGGTTCCGTGCTGAGCATGGGGCCTGCTTGGGATTCTCTCTCTCTTCCTCTGTACCATTCCCCCCACCACCCCCGCTCCTGTGTGCCCTCACACTCTCTAAATAAGTAAATAAATACAAACTGTTAAGAGCACAGACTAGGGTTAAATCAGTTATTATGTGGAAAGTATTCACAAATGTGCCTGGCACACAGTAAACACCATTTAAGTGTTTGTTTTTTATAAGAAATGGATCAAAGTCTCCTGACTGCTACCTTCTCCAATTCTGGCCAGGGATGTTCCTCCTGCTTTAGCACCCTATTACCTGTTGTGTTGAATGAAGACCAGATTCCAAAGCTCCACCAGCTGGGGGGCTCCCACCCTTCCAGCGAGGTCATAGTGGATCTCGGTACAGGGCCCACAAGGGCCAGTGTCCCCCATCTCCCAGAAGTTCTCTTGGGGTCCAAAGGAAAGCACATGGCTGGCAGGCACCCTGAGGAGAAAGCCAGGCGAGTGGTGGGGAGACAGACAAGCCTGGGAGCCAGAACCCTCTCAGCCGTGAGAGCCTCTCCAGCAAGCTCAGCAAGAGCGGAAACAGGGCTGACCCCAGTCTCCTAGGATACACCGAGATTCTGAGGACTGAAGCTGGTACTATTTGCCGGTCCTCTTGCCCTCCAGAAACGGACATAATGGGCTGAGGCAGACTTACCCTAAGCGGAGCCAGATGTCCCTGCTCTCCAGGTCTGGGTCCAATCCTGCCTTGGGGTCACCACCAAAGTAGGAGACCCAGAGCCTGTCCTGAGGGATCCCATAGACCTGAGTCAGCAGTTCCCAGGCCATGCTGCAAGCCTCCTCCTGCAGGGGAAACCCACATGGGGTGGGAGGAGGAAAATGGGTGAGAAGAGGGCCCCACTGAAGCGCCAATCAAGCCACATTGAGTTTCAGCCCTCAACTTAAGACAAAATTCCACTGCCCACCTCATTTCGAGAACAAACCATTACCATTTCTGCTTGAGTTTTTTTTTCTCCTCCCCCTCTTCTAAATCCTTTATTTCAAGTCCCATCCTCTCCATGAAATTGTCTTTCCACCCTAACCTGGGCTGATTTCTAACTCCTGCATTTTAGTGTTTCTGCCTGACCATTTATTCATACAGTTACTGATTAGCCATTAGGCAAGCAGCACAGTCCTGGCCCTCAAGGAGCTTACAGTCCAATTAGGGAAGTGAAACACATTCATACCATACATGTTCACCTAGCACTTTCCCTCTGTGTCCACTATGAGTCCTGTCTACACAGACACTAGGAATGGAGACAGGACTAATCTTGAGCCCCTTCTTGGTTGACCACTGACGCTTTCTTAACTCCAGGGCTTCCTGGAGACTTACCTTAAAATATTCACCCCCAAAAGCCCAGTTGCCGAGCATCTCGAAGAAGGTATGATGGGAAAGGTCTCGGCCCACATCCTCCAGGTCGCTGTGGCGTCCTCCAGCCCTCACACATTTCTGGCTGTTGGCCACACGTCGGAAGCCTGCCATCTCGCTTCGCGGATTCACAGTGCCCAGGAAGATTGGCTTGAACTGGAAACGCATGAAGGTCCCAGTTCTCATTCCCTCAGTAGAAGGGAGAGGTGGGGAGTGGGGTGTTCAGACTGAAGGCTGACTGTGCCCCTGAGAGTGCCGTGCATGGCCAACGGGGCAGGGGCAATCTGGGAGCCTGGGGGCACCTATCTCTGGTGTGTGTGGAGCAGACAATGGGTCAACAAATCATGAAACAGAGACGCTCTGCTAGTAAATTAGGCAAGGTAAAAGGAGGAGGAATGTGTTGGTGGCTGGAAACAGGGCACTGATTGGCTTCATCCTCCATTTCAGCTTCTTCAAACCACACCCAATAACCTCTGGGTATAAATCCGAGACCACAGGGCATGTCTCACAAAGTCAGCATTTAACAGCCTTTAAGGTTAATCTACTCCCTCATCCTCGCCCATTTTACAGATGAAGACAAATCTAGAGAGTAAGTGGTGCTCAAAGTCAAAAGCTTAGAGAACACAGTCTAGCCATACTAAGTACTCAATAAACATTTATTTAATGAATCAGTTATCTTTATTTAAAGCATGAATAAATGAAGCCAGACTTTCCTCACCACTCTTCCCCCATAAAACTCCACACCCTCCATTCCTGGACCTAAAACTCAATCCAAACCCTTAAGTTCCCAAGTGCAGCCTTCCCCAAGCCCAAACACGTGCCCGCAAACAGCCTAACCACGAACTGCCCTTTCCCCAGAGGGCATGAGCTCCGCCCCTCGCTTCTTTTGCCCAATCCCGCGGCGCCTTTCTCCCTGCAAAAAAATCACAAACTCCGCCCCCGATCAGAGTGGCTCAGCCCCCACCTGGTTCATGCCCGCATTGACGAAAAGCAAACTGGGGTCGCCGCGCGGCCGCACGGAAGCGGACGGCACTAGCCGGTGGCCATGGCGGTCCCGAAAGAAGTTCAGGAAGGCGTCGCGCACGATCGTGGCCTGGGCTGGAGGGGGCTCGGATGAGAAAGGCCGACGGCTGGAGCTCCCCCATGGGGGCGACCTTCGAATGGCCCGCCTCAGTCGCCCGGCGGCAGCTGCCATCGATACCGCCATCTTAGCTCGGGGCAGTGACTTCACGGGGTCAAAGGGCACCGCGGGGATAGACGGTGACGTGGAAAGGAAGCCGCGCGTTTCCTACAGCGGCCCCTGGCGGTGGGAGGACTGAAGGCAGCCTCTATCGTCCGGGTAGAGTGAGTGGGAAGAGGGGACTTCAGCAGGAGTAAGGCCAGCTGGCCTAGCACAGCTGCCTGGCAGGCAGTAGGCCCTTAATTCTTTCATCATTAAACAAATATTCATTTAGGGGGCGCCTGGGTGGCTCAGTCGTTAAAGGTCTGCCTTCGGCTCAGGTCATGATCCCGGGGTCCTGGGATCGAGCCCCGCATCGGGCTCGCTGCTCGGCGGGAAGCCTGCTTCTCCCTCTCTCACTCCCCCTGCTTGTGTTCCCTCTGTGTGTCTCTCTCTGCCAAATAAATCTTTAAAAACAAAACAAAAGGATTTAAACAAAACAAAAAGATTTTATTTATTTGACAAATCTTTAAAAACAAAACAAAAAGGTTTTATTTGACAGATAAATCTTTAAAAACAAAACAAAAAGATTTTATTTATTTGACAGAGACACAGAGAGAGAGGGAACACAAGCAGGGGGAGTGGGAGAGGGAGAAGCAGGCTTCCCTCAGAGCAGGGAGCCCGATGCGGGCCTCGATCCCAGGACCTTGGGATCATGACCTGAGCTGAAGGCAGACGCTTAACGACTGAACCACCCAGGCGCCCAAATAAATAAAATCTTTAAAAAAAAAACCCAAAACACACAAATATTCATTTAGAGCCTACTAGTGCCAGGCATTGTTTTAGGCCCTTAAGGTGTATTAGTTACAACTTTAACAAAAATCCTTGCTCTCCAGAAATCTATACTGTAGTAGTAATTGTTATGTTTATTAATTTTGCAGGGTTACAATTGGAGTTGCAGTGAGCAGGCATGGATTCAACTTCATTGGTGTGTGCGTGTGTGTGTTTGTGTTTCCAGGCTGAGGGAAGAACGCAGAGTGCCAAGAGAGGTAATATCAGCATTCATTCAAGAAGCATTCAATAAATATATATTGAGGGGCACCTGGGTGGCTCAGTTGATTAAGCATCTGCCTTCCGCTCAGGTCGTGATCCCCGGGGTCCTGTGTGTGTGTGTGTGGGGGGGGGGTCCCTACTTAGTGGGGAGGCTGCTTCTCCCTCCCCCTGCTCCTTCTCTCTCTCTCACTCTCTCTTAAATAAAATCTTTTAAAAAAATATATATCGATTATCAACTATGTGCCAGGCACTGTTCTAGACAATGCCCTTTGCCCTTGGCATTGGAAATGACCGTTTTTTTTCTTAGGGACCAAAGCAGGCCCTTTGGAACAGGAGTCTAGTGGAGACTGAAGCCAAACAGCATCTGCTCCATTATTAATTGCTTAATAACATTTGGTCTTTAAATTTGCCTGGGGATTAGAGAGAATCCAGGTTGTCAGGGCAAGATGAAGCTGCTGACCAACAGCTGCAGAGATTTCTCTCTCTCTCAGCTTCCCAGTGCCCTAGGGTTTTATATGCTTTACATTAGGGTAAGAGAGATACCTGCTCCACGTCCTGCTTCTGTCTTTTTCTCCATGGTGACAGGTGTGACCGTGATGCCAACACAGGCCCTTGTGGGTACAACCCAGGTCCTCATGGGGCTTCTCATGATAACCTCTGCTCTTGGTTTGGGAAATTTAAGCAGGTTAAGAAGAGACATCGCCAAGGTTAAAGCCCAACAGGGGCAGCAGAGCTGAAATCAGTGTGTTCACCTACAAGGCCTCAGCCATCCGCGTGGGCTCTTTTGATCATTCTTTATGAGTTATGTTATTTAAGGACTTCTGAAACATGGTTTCCTTGGGAAATGTGTATTCTTTTTTGGACTTGAGTTTCTATAGCAATGGTGAATTGTCAACTTTGTATTCTGACAGAGCACATAGCATCTATCCCATGATCCTCTGTTTCTTCCCTTGCCCACGTAAATTAAAAGAGTTGTTTTGAAAGTGTGTTTTGCCTGTTACGGTTTTTCCAGTGTTTTTGGAACAGGAACCCAAAGCCAGATGGGGATTTCTGTGAGATTGATGATCTTGAGACAAGACTGTGAAATTCTTCCCCAAACTGAGATGGGAGTGTTTTGCTAGAGAAACCTAGCTGGGGCCTCTAACCAATACTGATGTCAACTTTCTTTTTCAGATTTTTTTTCAGAAACTTTTTATATTAAAGTAGGAACTCCATGTTTTTAAAGATTTTGTTTATTTATTTTAAAGAGAGAGCATGAGCAAGGCAGGGGGAGGAGCAGAGGGAGAGTGGGAGGGAGAGGGAAAGAATCTCAAGCTGACTCCATGCTGAGCACAGAGCCTGACCCGGAGCTTGATCTCATGACCCTGAGATCACGCCTGGAGCCAAAACCAAGAGTCGAACACTTAACCAACAGCCACCTAGGCGCCCCAGGAACTTTTTGTTTTTAGACTAACATGGAAATAGTGTGGAGCCATGCATTTTTTTTCCCAAACAGCTTTACTGAAATATAATTCACATACCCTACAATTCACCCATTTTACATGTACAATTCAGTGACTTTCAGTACATTCACAGAGTCCTTATCTGTTACCATAATCACTTTCACAACACTTTCATTGCCCCAAAAGAAACCTCATGCCCTTTAGCCGTTAACCACCCCCAGCCCTCTCATCCCTAGACAACTACTAATCTACTTTCTGTCTTTGTAGATTTGCCTATTCTGAACATTTCATATAAATGGAATCACATAATATATGGTCTTTTTTACCTGGCTTAGTTAGCATAATGTTTTCAAGGTTCATCCATATTATAGCTTGTGTTGTGGACTTTTAGAAATTCATTTCTTGAGTTCTCTGTTTGAAGAAGGGTTTTTCCTCCATCTTACTATTTTGTCCCTGCCATTAAAAGATGATCATTTTCTTTTCTTTAAATGTGGTATTCTCTGGTAAGTCAGTCTCTTTTTTTCCCCAGGGAAGCCAAGTGGTTCTTTTAGGATTGTGATGTATCTATTCTGATTTACCACTGTCCTCGGATGAGGAAGTGAAGCTTAAGGTCCGCAGCTTCTCAAGATAGATATGTGTGGAGAGAACTCACCAGACTGGGAAGTTACCGACCTGGGAAATTCTCTCTGAAGTACTTATGCCTTTGTATTTGTAAGAATTTCATTTTGGGGGGCACCTGGGTGGCTCAGTTCTTAAGCATCTGCCTTTGGCTCAGGTCATGATCTTGGGGTCCTGGGATCGAGCCCCTCATCGGGCTCCCTGCTCAGTGGGGAGTCTGCTTCTCCCTCTCCCTCTGCCCCTCCCCGTTTGTGTTCTCTCTCTCTCAAAAAAATAAATAAAAATCTTAAAAAGAGGGGCGCCTGGGTGGCTCAGTCTTTGGGTGTCTGCCTTCGGCTCGGGTCATGATCTTGGGGTTCTGGGATTGAGCCCTGCATCAGGCTCCCTGCTTGGCGGGAGGCCTGCTTCTCCCTCTCCCACTCCCCCTGCTCATGTTCCCTCTCTCGTTATGTCTCTCTCTTTCAAATAAATAAATAAAATCTTAAAAAAAATCTTAAAAAGAATTTCATTTTGGGGTTTAAGATCCAAATTGAGTCTGTTTCCTGGGAGCTGTTCAGCTGGGTTTGGGCACTGCCTTCCCTGGGTCTGGGATTGCCCTTGTGTTGTTTGACTTACTTACTTTGGCAGGTCCAAGGCATCCATTCTTTGTGCCTTCTCTTTTCACCTTATTCATGAGAAGCAACGCCCTTACTCTGGAAATGGAAATGGTCCTTCCTGATTTCCCCATTGGCTTTGAGAGCAGGAACCTGAGGTCAGTGATGCATTCTGTCCGGGACTGATGGTCAGAGAAGACACAAGGGAATTTTTACCCTTACTGAGCACAGGGAACTCAGCTTTGGGAACTTCCCTTATCATAAAAGCTGTATTTTAGTGTCGAGGTTAAAAGTTCAACCTATAAGAGGTATTCCTAGTTTTATTTATTTCTTTATAGCTTTGCCTTATCTGGATTTTGAAAGCAACATTTGTCAAACTTCAGTATGCATAGGGACTTCCTGGGATCTTGTTAAAAATGCAAACACTGATTCAGCAGGTCTGGGTCAGCTCGAAATTGTGTATACCTAGCAGGCTCCTAGGTGAAGCTGCTGCTGCTCCTAGCCTACTAGACCATACCTTGAGTGACAAGACTGTGGTAGAGGACTCGTGGGAAGAATCGGGACACAGACTTTTGCTTGGGGCGAGGTCATAGGGTTTGGGTGCTCCCGGGCTCTCCCCTTTCTCTCTGAGCGAGTGGGTGGAGCCAGGAGCTCCTCGTGCGCATGCATGCTCGCTCTCACCCGCTCCAGCTCGGGTCCACGTGAGGGTGGTGTCTGCGTCCTCCTGTTGCTAAGAGACGCGGAGATTGAGGGGAGCGGCGGCGGGGGGATGGGAGCCGAGCGGAACCGAGCGGAACCGAGCGAGGGCATGGGGGCACGGGTGGCGGGGCTCCACGGATGGAAGCCTCCTGGGATCGGGAATTCAGCAATTAGTGGACCCTCAGGGTCTCAATGACCGCGTTTGTCCTTATGCATTTTGAAAGTGATTACATTTTAAATGGTTATATATAAGTACCTACCTATTTTCGAGTTGCCTCTTGGCCAGGAAGATCTAAATAAAATATTTTCTATCTGGCCCTTTGGGACAAAAAAAAAAGCCCAACCCCTGTGTTAGAGGTGGTTTTTCTTTTTACTATTTTTTCCCCCTAAATCACATAATAAAACACAGATGTAGAAAAGTCAACCAAACCCGGGCGCTTGGGTGGCTCAGTTGGTTAAGCGACTGCCTTCGGCTCAGGTCATGATCCTGGAGTCCCGGGATCGAGTCCCGGGATCGAGTCCCGCATCGGGCTCCTTGCTCGGCAGGGAGTCTGCTTCTCCCTCTGACCCTCTTCCCTCTCGTGCTCTCTCTCTCTCATTCTCTCTCTCAAATAAATAAATAAAATCTTAAAAAAAAAAAGTCAACCAAACCAAATGTATAGCTTAGTTATTAGAAGGCATACATCTTTGTGTCCACAATCCAGATCGCAAAATAGAACTTTGCAGCAACCCCAGGAGCCCTCTGGACTCTTCCCCCTCCCCAACCACCTTCCTCCTTCCAAAGGTGACCACTGCCCTGACTTTCATAGTAATCGCGATTTGGGGAATCTTTATAGTTTTATCACCCCTTAGATGTATCACATCCTTAGATGTATTTTAAAAAGCTTACTTGAAATGCATTTTCAGTCTTTTTTATTTGTGGATTCCCTCCTAATCTCCTTCTTTTTCTTACAGTGTGTAGAATTTTTCACAGTCTGTTTTTGCTGACTACATAGTCAATGTTCAACTCGTTTAACATGTTCTCCTGCCCTCTCTTATTTTAATCCAGTTAGCACGTGGATCCAGAATGGTAATCAGACACAGGTTTGGATCCCTTTGGCAAGACTCTACCTGGTATACTCTTTCACCAGAGGGCACACTGATGTCTGGTTATCTATCTATGATCTTCAGAGCGACATATCCAGGATGTCTATATCTGTTAATTCACTGAACAGAGCAACATGGTGATATTCACATTCTATCATCTCTTTTTCATTTATTAGTTGGAATCTTTCTAAAAAGAGATGCTTCCTCTAATCTTTTTTTTTCACCAGTGGTACAGTGCATGGAGAAAAGGCAGGATAGGTGCTCGATTTTTCCCCATTGAGTTATCAGTGTTTAAGATAATGAATTTATTTCCTATCACCCTTCAAAGGTGACTTTGTATTATATTTTTCAGTATAATTATGAACTCATGAACTGCAGCATATTTGATGGTTTCATTCCTTTGCAATTATTATCTCGGTTAAAACTCAGATTGTCCCATCTTTCCTCAGTGGGAACCCCTTTGATTTGACTTCCGAGTCCTTTTGTCATGACCCTGGTAGTCATTGATAGGTTTCTTGCTTTCTGTTATGACATGATATTTCTGGCTCCCATTGTACATTTCTTGTCTTAGACTTGGAAACTGCTGTTTCCAAAAGTCCTGGTTACTTTTAGTGGGAAATGATATTTCCAAACTACAAACTGGCTGCTAGGGATGCTCATTGCTACTGGGTTGGTCATTGTTTCTAGGTTTCTATGGAGGACAGAAATAGGAAGAGTATCTATTTACAGATAAAATGTTCCATCAGAGGGTTTTTTGTTTTGTTTTGTTTTTTTAAGGGAGAGTGAGCAGGGGAGGGGAGGAACGAGGGGGAGAGGGAGAGAGAGAATCTGAAGCAGGCTCCACACCCAGCGCCGAGTCTGATGCAGGACTCCATCTCACCCTGAGATCATGACCTGAGGTGAAATCAAGAGTCAGAGGCTTAACCAACTGAGCCACCCAGGCGCCCCTCCATTAGAAGGTTTTAAGCACAGGAGTGACATGACCTGATTTAAGGTTTTGAAAGAGCATTCCATTGTGAGAGGATGGACTATGAGAGCAGGAGGGGGAGGCAGGAATGCCTATCAGGATGTTGTTTTTCAGGAGAGAGGTGCTGGACAAGACTGAAGCAGCAGAGACAAGAAGTGCTTGGATTCAGGCTATATGTAGAGACAGCTATATGTGCTAATGGAGGGGATGCAGGGAAGGAGGGAAGAGACTCAGTTCTAAGTTTATGACCTGAGGAACTGGGCGCGTGGTGGGTGCCATTCACTGGCACAGGGAAGCTTGCAGAAGGAGCCGGTCTGTGGAAGGGAAGACAAGAGTTTGCTTTGGGCATATTAAGTTTAAGTTCGGACATCTTAGTGGACGTGTCACTCAATGGGTATAAAAGTCTGGAGTGCAGAGGCAAGTCAGAGCTGCAGCTATAGATTTGGGAGTCACTAGTACATCGGTGGTCCTGGATGAGATAAGACCACCTGACGGAAGAGCGAGATGAAGGAGCAGCAGAGAGGGTCTGTCCTCAGCTGCGTCCTGGGGAGCTGGAAGAGGAGAGTCCTGCAGGGGAAGCCTGAGGAGACACTGGGGTCAGGAGGAAAACAAGAAAGAGGGTGGCCACGCCGAAGCCTCAAACAGAGGAGACGATGTTCAAGAAGGTGGGAGCGGCCAGTTGTATCGAGTGCTGCTGAGGGTTGGGCAGTGGAGACCCGACCGGCCGACTGAGCGAGGCTGGAGAAGGTTCAGTGGACGGGTGGGAGGGAAAGGCCGAGGCGGTGAGAGGGGCGGGCTGAGAAGGCGGACCCAGGAAATACGGGCAATTCTGTAGGAAATTGGCAGGGAAGAGAAGCAGAAAAAAAAAGTAGAGGCTGGAGGTGGCTGTGGGCTCAAGAGACCGTGTTTCTTTCTTTGTGAGAACAGCCACATTAAGACTTGTTTGTGTGCAGATGGATATGATCCAATAGAGAGAAGAAACCGATAAAGCCAGAGAATGAGAGGATTATTGCGGCAGCAGAGTTTTTAAGCATTTGAGGAGATTGAAAACCTCACTACGAAGGGGAGACATAGGCCACAGCCAGGAGCTGTGACACTCCTTCTGTTATACTCAGGGACGGAGGTCTGGGTGCCGACGCCAGTAGGCCGGTGGAGGTAGGGCTGGGAAAGCGAGGGAAGACCCATCCTCCTGCGTCTCCTTCCCTAGTGAACATGTAGTAAGTGAGGAGATGAAATTGCTGCCTTGAAAAAAAGCTCCTTTAAAAAAACGAACATGCATTTGATTCTTTTTTTTTTTTTTTTTTAAAGATTTCATTTATTTGAGAGAGGGAGAGAGAGAGAGTACACACCTAGCAGGAGTGGGGGCCAGGAGGGCCAGACGCGGGGCTTGATGCAGGGCTTGATCCCAGGACCCTGAGCCAAAGGCAGACGCTTAACCCACTGAGCCACCCAGGTGCCCCTGCCTTGAAAATCTCCTTGAAGGAGATTTAGGAAAGTGTAGTAGATTAGCTGACACTATTGGCTGCCCATATAAGATTTAAGGTAAAAATAACTTTTTTGTGACTCTAGGGTCACAGATGGTGACTAGATTTATTGTTGGTGATCATGTATATAAATATCTCAATGTATACAGATGTTGGAATCATTATGTTGTACACGTGAAGCTAACACAATGTCACATGTCAATTATACCTTAATAAAAACAGAAAGATTTGGGGGTGCCTGGGTGGCTCAGTTAGTTGGGCGTCCGGCTCTTGGTTTCGGATCAGGTCATGATTTCAGGGTCCTGCAGTTGAGCCCCGCATGGGGTTCCACACTCAGCAGGCAGAGGAGTCTGCTTGAGGATTCTTTCTCCCTCTTCCCCTCCCCTCAAGCACGCTTGGGAGTATGCACTCTCTCTCACAAATAAATAAACAAATCTTAAAAAAAAAGAGAGAGAGATTTGAGGTCATGGATTTAAACTGAGACTGGTCAACACAGTGAGATTTTCTCCGTCTATGCTTAGCTGCTTAGGTGCAAGCCCAGAGCAGATGGATCATTGGGCATAATTAGGGCTGGGGTTCTGCTGAGTGTGATGGAGGGAGGGGGGCAGACACGAGTAAGGTGTTTGCGGGGAACTGGTTCAAGGCCTATACTTTGTTCAGTATTCGAGTTCTAAACCCTATCTGTACAGGCGCTCATCTCAACCAATAGCTTTAGTTGGCATTATTTCCCCAGTCTTGAAACACAAACCTTAAACAAAAACATGATATATATATATATGTGACTCCTCCCTCTCTTCTTCCTTTGGAAGCTTGTTGTTATTTTTTAAAGATTCTATTTATTTGAGAGAAAGAGAGAGAGAGAGAGAGAGCATTCACACATGCAGGGGGAGAGGCAGAGGGAGAGGGAGAAGCAGGCTTCCCGCTGAGCAGGGAGCCCCACCCTAGCCTGAGTCTGATCCCAGGACCCTGAGATCATGACCCCAGCCAAAGGCAGATGCCTAACTGAGCCACCCAGTCGTCCCTGGAAGCTTTGGTTTTTTTTTTAAGGTGGAGAAAAGGGACAAGAGACTCTCAGCCTGTAACATTTAAAAGTTATGTTAAAGTGATAGTATATTATCTTTGAAGAATGAAGACAAAATACAATTTCAGATAAAAAGGAGGAGAGCTTATCATCATTAGACAGCACCGCAAGGAAATTCTTCTGGCTGAAGGGGAATCCTCCCTGATGGGAAGTTGAGTCTTTAGGTAAAGGAAGAACACCGGGATTGATAACTATGGATAAATATAAAAGCCCATCTTTTTTTTTCAATTTATTTAAAAAAACATTTAGCCATTTAAAGCAAAATAATTTTGTAATTGTGTCATTCCATTTATTGCTCCTGTCCCATTATGTTATGTAATATCTGTGTCATACATATGGTTATAACATAAAGGATGGGCGTGGTAGTGGAACGATACAGTTGCAAAGTTCTTACATTTTCTAAGGAGCAGAATAATATTCACCCTAGGTGGACTCTGGATAGTTAAGGATATATATTAAAATCCTTAGAGCCACAGTTCTTTAAGTGTGATTCAAAGACTTTGGGGGATCCCGGAAACTCATTCAGGAGGGCTGCGGGGTCCTCCTTTTTCCAACAAGCTATGTTTATAAGGCTGCATTCTTCTTCTTTTTTTTTTAAGATTTTATTTATTTATTTGACAGAGAGACAGACAGCGAGAGAGGAAGCACAAGCAGGGGGAGAGGCAGAGGGAGAAGCAGGCTTCCTGCAGGGGGAGTGGGAGAGGGACAAGCAGGCTTCCCGGTGAGCAGGGAGCCCCCGATGTGGGGCTCCGTCCCAGGACCCTGGGACCATGACCTGAGCCGAAGGCAGACGCTTAACAACTGAGCCACCCAGGCGCCCCTAAAATATATTTTAAAAATATATTTTTTCATAAAAACATGTTAACATGAAAATATTTAAATATTTAAAAAATTTTCAGTTTAATTTCATATGTCTGTATATCTATGTCTGTCCCCCGTAAAAGGTCTTTGGGGATCTTCAGTACTTTTTAGGAGTATAAAGCGGTCCTGAAACCAAAATGCTTGATAATGGCTGTTGCAGAGCCAACACTCAAAAATAATGCAATGCGTAGCATTATTCACAATAGCCAAAAGGTGAAAACAATCCAAATGTTCATGAGGGGAGGAATAGATAAACAAAATGTGGTGTATACATACAATGGAATTATGACTCTGCCTTAAAAAGAAATGAAGTACTGATACAAGATACCATGTGGATGATCCTGGAAAACGTTATGCTAATTGAAAGAAGCCAAACACAAAGGGCCACATACTGTATGATTCCTTTTATATGCAATGTTCATGGTAGGCAAATCCAGAGAGACAATGCAGACTGGTGGTAGCCAGGTGCTGAGGAAGGGGAGAATAGGGAATGACTGCCTCATGGGTATGGAGTTTTATTTTGGGAAGATGGAAATGTTTTAGAACTGGATAGAAATTGTGGTCCCGCAACATTGTGAATGCATTAAATGTCACTGAAGTGAACATTTTATTTATTTATTTATTTACTTATTTTATTTTTTTTTAAAGATTTTTTATTTATTTATTTGAAAGAGGGAGAATTTGAGAGAGAGCACATGAGAGGGGGAAGGGTCAGAGGGAGAAGCAGACTCCCCGCCGAGCAGGGAGCCCGATGTGGGACTCGATCCCGGGACTCCAGGATCATGACCTGAGCCGAAGGCAGTCGCTTAACGACTGAGCCACCCAGGCGCCTGAAGTGAACATTTTAAATGGGTTAACTTTATGTGATGTAAATTTCACTTCAATAAAAAAAAAGAATAACGTAACAAAGTATAGATAAAAAGCCAGTGGAGGGGGCGCCTGGGTGGCTCAGTCCGTTAAGCATCTGCCTTCGGTTCAGGCCATGATCCCAGGGGCCTGGGATCCAGTTCCATCAGGCTCCCTGCTCAGTGGGGAGCTTGCTTCTCCCTCTCCCCCACTGCTCCTGCTCTCTCTCTCACTCTCTCTTTCAAATAAATAAATAAAATATTACAAAGAAAAGAAAAGAAGAGAAGGTATCAAAAAGAAAAAGCCAATGGAGAAGTTAAAATGGAATTATAACAATGTAGTTCACTCCAAAGAAGTGCAGCTCATGAACTATTTTTGATAGCAAGAGTAAGGGGTAGAAAAGGCTTTAGAAAAAACCCTAAACAAAGAGAGTCTAGGTTATGGTAAGCCTGCCAAAGTGTTTAGGAGTGGAGTGGAGTGTCCTGATATTTGCAACTTTGAATTGCATCAGAAATAGAATGGATTCATTGATGGATGTGATAGATGTGTGGTATGGGGATAGGGCACATACAGACAAATGTTAACAATTGTAGAATCTCTTTGTATTTGAAGTCGATATGAGTATCTCTTTGTATTTGAAGTTGTCATGATCTTTTCTTGGGGGAAAAGGTTATTTGTCTTGGGGAAGGTTTCTTGCGAAGGAGTGAGAGTCCTTTAGTGAATGGGGCCCCGAGAGGCCGAGAGGACCCCTCCAACAGTGCAGAGGCCTCAGGGGGAAACTGGGGGGGACCAGCTGGCCTGGAACCAGGACCCTGGAGGCACCTGGGTGCTGGGGTGGGACAGGAAAGAGTAAAACGATCAAGGGGCCCAGGTATGGAGAGTGGGAAAGAAGGAGGGCAATTAGAATCTCCCTTTGAATGTCCTTGGACAAGGAGATTACATCTATTACTTACTGGTTTTCCTGTTGTCTTAGGCGCTTAAAGCTCAAGAGAGCCAAGATTAGCAATGTGAGCTAGTACAATTCAGCTGACCACTTGGGCAGCATTTCCAAATGGCAAGATAGTACCGGGGCTCAGGGTTAGGTTCTCAGGATTACGACACCAGAAATGAAAACATCTGAGTGCCCCGTGTGTGCCCAGATCCTGCCTGCCCACTTCACAGATTACTAATAAACCAGAAGGGTGAGATCTGGAACTGCCAAATGGATCAGACGCTTGGGGCAGATGACCATTGCATTTTCTCTCCTGCGGGCTTGAGAAACAGGTATCTTCAGAAGCCTCCTTAATGAGCAGAGCAACGTAGCAAGGGGGATGAGGGGGAACGAGTGGGATGATGGGTTAGTGGCTGACACTGACTTAGGCTGGTTGGATGCAGGCCTGCACATCCAACTGGAATGTTTGCCTTGGCCAGACTTAGCACACTGTCCCCTGGACTGGGCTGGAGACACATTCTCACGTTCTTGACCCGTGGTCTTCTCCTTTCTAGATGCTACATTTCTTCCGTTAACAGATTTTTTTTTTCCTTCATGTGACACAATGGATTAAGTTGTGACCTCTTAAGTCAATTATCCCAAGGGTATTTTCAATGACTTCTTTTTTTTTTTTTTAAGATTTTATTTATTTATTTGAGAGAGAGAGAATGAGAGATAGAGAGCACGAGAGGGAAGAGGGTCGGAGGAAGAAGCAGACTCCCTGCTGAGCAGGGAGCCCGATGCGGGACTCGATCCCAGGACTCCAGGATCATGACCTGAGCCGAAGGCAGTCGCTTAACCAACTGAGCCACCCAGGCGCCCTTTCAATGACTTCTTAACCACACCTTTTCATGCAGGAGTCAGAGGTACATAAAATAACCCGTGGTTGGGGCGTGGGGTGGGAGTTGCTAAGAAAGAAGAAAGGGTGGTTGTAGAGATAGATAGCCAGTTGAGTACCCAGACTATTTAAGTCAGACCCTTTTCAGAGTTTATATGGTCTCTGCGGCTTCTGTTTGGATTTTAATCCTGTGAGGTTTTCATGCCTCCCACTTATATCCTTCCCAGCTGGTACATGGAACCATTTTTGATGCTTTGGAAAGTGGCATTTTTCTGTAACATTCTATTCTTACAGTGCATCTTTGGTTTGAGCTCAATCAAGTATCCACTTATCATTAAAGTTGAATCTGATGGGATTCTCTCTCACCATCCCAGCTGCAGCTCCTAACAGAGCAGCCTTTACCTGACTGGCAGATAGAAAATTGCGCATCGTCACGATCTTGGCTAACTGAGGTTTTGTGGGCGTTTGTCAAGACTGGTGTCAAAACATTTCATTGTGTGTAATTAAGAAAAAACCACACACACACACACACACACACACACACACACACTAAACCAGTATTGAGTCTAGTTGATGACATGCGTGCTGAACTGTTTAGGGGGTAAAGTTTTCTGATATTTGTAACATATTGTGAATTGCATCCGGAATAGGATGAATTTAGAGATCTTCATTTTAGACAGGGAAACAGACACAGAGCTTGTAGGCCACATGTTAAGGAGCAACATCCCTTACTGATTTGTATGTAAAAAGTAGTATTTATTAAATTTTTTCTAATTTCAGAAGAAGTGCATGTGTATTGTAAAAAAGCTGAAGATTGAGTAGCTTCATTTAAGTGTGGTTGTGAATGATGAGGTTGTGTTGTGTGGGAAACGACCTTTCTGTTGTGGGCCTGAGATACTCTGGGGCTGGAAGAGGGGGTAAGGTGTTAAATAACAAACATTCAACTGCGGAAATTCGAAAGACCTAATTGCCTTTATTAATAGATTCACAAATCAAGGGTGCCTGGGTGGCTCAGTCGGCTAAGCGCCTGCCTTCGGCTCAGGTCATGGTCCCAGGGTCCTGGGATCAAGCCCTGCATCGGGCTCCCCGCTCGGCGGGAAGCCTGCTTCTCCCTCTGCCTCTGCTATTCTGCCTACTTCTGCGCTTGCTCTCTCTCTCTCTCTCTGTCAAATAAATAAATAAAATCTTTAAGAAAAAATAGATTCAGAAATCAGACAGTACCCCATCTAGCAAGTAAAGGAGAGCTCCAAAGGGCTACAGAAAAGGAAATGTTTTTAAAGGTAGAGAGGGAGTGGAAAAAAGGAAATTATCGGCAAAGAATCCATTGTTTTAGGCAAGGTCGCCCTCTTAAAGGGAACTGATAGCGTCTATCAGTAAATTTCTTAGGGCTGCTCAGGAAATCCCTGTGTGGACTGGTGAAAGGTCACATTTCTGGGGGGTTGAACCTGCAGTTAGGTTAGGTATTAAGTCTGGGTTTCCTGACTTGGAGCCTTAACCTAAGTGACACCATTTTGGGCCTGTGGTTTTCATTTTAACAATATACAGAGAGCATATCCATGAACCCTGGCCTGTTGCTCAGCAGTGGGTTTGATTAGCCCATAATACTTATTGGCGGAAGCGCCCAAGCAGCTTTCTTAGGGGCTGCACAAATAAGAATCCCTTCTCTTATCAGTGTTGACCATGGCCAGGGGTCCTGTGTAGTGTTTTTTCTTACCTTGAGAGAAATCTGGAAGGAAGAAATTCTGGGGGCGCCCGGCTGGCTCAGTCGATAGAGCACATGACTCTTGATCTCAGGGTTGTGAGTTCAGGCCCCATGTTGGGGGTAGAGTTTGCTTAAAAAAAATGATAAATTCTGTATGTAATGCTGCAAAAATACCTCTAACAGCGAAGAGAATAGTGTGAACGTATGCTAGTGTTCTGCACAAAGGGATGGAGAGACAACATACCCATATTTGCTTGGCTAGCTCTGGAAGGGATACACAAGCAGTAATGGTGGCTTCTGTTGGGATATTGGGTGGAGGTAGGGCCTGGCTGTATGGGGGAAGCGGGGCGGGGGGAGCGAGGCTTGCCTTTATAGTTTTTGAGTTTGCAAACTAGGTACTTGGATCCTACTCAAAATTAAAGTATGGAACACATAAAAATGGGAAATTTTAGGGCTTTGGTATTCCCTGACTAAGCACAATTTCAGTCATAAGACCAGCACTACACTGTGACAGACTCTTTTTATTTTTAAGATTTTATTTATTTATTCATGAGAGACAGAGAGAGAGAGAGAGAGGCAGAGGGAGAAGCAGGCTCCCAAGGAGCAGGGAGCCTGATGCGGGACTTGATCCCAGGACCCTGGGATCATGACCTGAGCCGAAGGCAGACGCTCAACCATCTGAGCCACCCAGGCATCCTCTTTTTTTTTTTTTTTGAGGGGGGAGGGGCAGAGAGAGAGAGAGAGAGAGAGAATCTTAAGCAGGCTCCATGCTCACATGCTTCCCCTTTCACAAAGATATCTGGGCAGACCCCAGGCTTTGTGGGATTTGGGGGATGCAGAATAATGTTGTCTTCTAGAGCACGTGCTCCAAAAGCATGCATTATGGGATGTTGGTGGTTCCTGGGAATCAAATCCGCTCACTTGCCAGAGTATCTGACTTCCCTGTGGCTCCCTCCTTGTCGCTTGAGCTTTTAGGGATGGAGAGATAGTCACTCTGACTTTGGTCTAGAGACTTCTGATGAGAAGCCCTTCCGCAAAATGTATTGAATAAATTAGAACACAGACTTCCATTATCCGTTCTTGAAATGGGGCCTCCATCTGTCTGCGAGGATGTCTGGAGAATGGAAATCCAAACACAGAATTAGGAATCCTAACATTAATGCAATTTTCATTTGCTATCGGCTTACTCCATTGTCTCTGAGAGCCTATTAAAAATGCATGCAGGATGTGCATGAGATAAAACATATCAAAATTCAAACTGATTCCAATTTCCATTGACACTCCATTGCTCTGGCCCTCTGGCTTCTAGCAGCTTTAGCCATCTGGGGCCCAGCCCAGAGCATGCGGGTGAGGAAGAAGATCCCTTGAACAGCCATAAAGCTCGAGAAGCTTAGTTCAAAGGAGGTTCTTTCCCACCCTCACTCAGGGACTGTGGAATCGGTAACTTATTTTATATTAATAATAATAGCTTTCCCTTTTTGGGCACTTACTATTGTGCCAGGTTACATGCTTTATATGTAATAACTTAGTTAATCCTCACAATCCAATGAGGTAAATTGCTATTATTGTTCCCATTTTATGGATGAAGAAACTGAGAGAGGTTAAGTGACTTGCTGAAAGGCATACAGACAGTGAGTGATAGAACAGGAATTTCAACCCAGGCAGCCTGGCTCCCGAGCCTTGCTTATCAACCACCTCTCCTGACTTCCCAGCTGAGCGTGTGTTTGCGTGTGTGCGTGCATGTGCGCGTGTGTGCATTTAAAATGTGTAATTCTAAAAGCTTGGCTAGTTGGTTTTCCAGCTCTCAGCACATAAATAGTGGGGTCATGAGAAGCAAGCATATTCATAACACCAAGAGATGGCCTCATGGTGATGGAGCAGAAGAACCCACAATCCTGAGCAGTCTGGGTCCTTGCTAGGAGTCAGCCCTGCACGGTTCAGGATACAGCCATGATGAAAATTTTATTTATTTATTTATTTATTTATTTATTTATTTTTAAATTTATTAAAATTTTTTTTAAAAATTAACATATAATGTATTATTTGTTTCAGGGGTACAGGTCTGTGATTCATCAGTCTTACACAATTCACAGCGCTCACCATAGCACATACCCTCCCCAATGTCCATCACCCAGTCACCCCATCCCTCCCACCCCTCCCTCCACTCCAGCAACCCTCAGTTTGTTTCCTCAGATTATGAGTCTCTTATGGTTTGTCTCCCTCTCTGGTTTCATTTTTCCCTCCCTTCCCCTGTGATCCTCTGTCTTGTTTCTCAAATTCCTCATATCAGTGAGATCAGATGATACTTGTCTTTCTCTGATTGACTTATTTCGCTCAGCATAATACCCTCTGGTTCCATCCACATCGTTGCAAATGGCAAGATTTCATTTTTGATGGCTGCATAGTATTCCATTGTATATATATACACCACATCTTCTTTATCCATTCATCTGTTGATGGACATCTAGGTTCTTTCCATGGTTTGGCTATTGTGGACATTGATGCTATAAACATTGGGGTGCACATGCCCCTTCAGATCACTACATTTGTATCTTTGTGGTAAATACCTAGTAGTGCAATTGCTGGGTCATAGGGTAGCTCTATTTTCAACTTTTTGAGGAACCTCCATACTGTTTTCCACAGTGGCTGCACCAGCTTGCATTCCCACCAACAGTGTAGGAGGGTTCCCTTTCTCCACATCCCCGCCAACATCTGTCGTTCCCTGACTTGTTAATTTTAGCCATTCTGACTGGTGTAAGGTGGTATCTCATTGAGGTTTTGATTTGGATTTCCCTGATGCCGAGCAATGTTGAGCACTTTTTCGTGTGCTGTTGGCCATTTGGACGTCTTCTTTACAGAAATACCTGTTCATGTCTTCTGCCCATTTTTTGATTGGATTATTTGTTCTTTGGGTGTTGAGTTTGGTAAGTTCTTTATAGATTTTGGTTGCAAATATCTTCTCCCATTCTGTCAGTTGTCTTTTGGTTTTGTTGTCTGTTTCCTTTGCTGTGCAAAAGCTTTTTATCTTGATGAAGTCCCAATAGTTCATTTTGGCCCTTGCTTCCCTTGCCTTTGGCGATGTTTCTAGGAAGAAGTTGCTGTGGCTGAGGTAGAAGAGGTTGCTGCCTGTGTTCTCCTCAAGGACTTTTTTTTTTTTTAAGATTTTATTTATTTATTTGACAGATGGAGACACAGTGAGAGAGGGAACACAAGCAGGGGGAGTGGGAGAGAGAGAAGCGGGCTTCCCACTGAGCAGGGAGCCCGCTGCGGGGCTCGATCCCAGGACCCTGGGATCATGACCTGAGCTGAAGGCAGATGCTCAACGACTGAGCCACCCAGGTGCCCCCTCCTCAAGGATTTTGATGGATTCTGGTCTCACGTTTAGGTCTTTCATCCATTTGAATCTATTTTTATGTGTGGTGTAAGGAAATGGTCCAGTTTCATTCTTCTGCATGTGGCTGTCCAATTTTTTCAACACCATTTGTTGAAGAGACTGTCTTTTTTGCATTGGACATTCTTTCCTGCTTTGTCGAAGATTAGTTGACCATAAAGTTGAGGGTCCATTTCTGGGCTTTCTATTCTGTTCCATTGATCTATGTGTCTGTTTTTGTGCCAGTACCATACTGTCTTGATTACAGCTTTGTAGAGCTTGAGGTCCAGATTTGTGATGCCACCAGCTTTGCTTTTCTTTTTCAACATTCCTCTGGCTATTCGGGGTCCTTTCTGGTTCCATACAAATTTTAGGATTATTTGTTCCATTTCTTTGAAAAAACTTGATGGTATTTTGATAGGGATTGCATTAAATGTGTAGATTGCTCTAGGTAGCGTAGACATTTTCACAATATTTGTTCTTCCAATCCATGAGCATGGAACGGCTTTCCATTTCTTTGTGTCTTCCTCAATTTCTTTTATGAGTATTCTATAGTTTTCTGAGTACAGATTCTTTGCCTCTTTGGTTAGATTTATTCCTAGGTATCTTATGGTTTTGGGTGCAATTGTAAATGGGATCGACTCCTGAATTTCTCTTTCTTCTGTCTTGTTGTTGGTATATAGAAATGCCACTGATTTCTGTGCATTGATATTATATCCTGCCACTTTACTGAATTCCTGTATGAGTTCTAGCAGTTTTGGGGTGGAGTCTTTTGGGTTTTCCACATAAGGTATCATATCATCTGCAAAAAGTGAGAGTTTCACTTCTTCTTTGCCCATTCAGATGCCTTTTATTTCTTTTGTTGTCTGATTGCTGAGGCTAGGACTTCTAGTACTATGTTGAATAGCAGTGGTGGTAGTGGACATCCCTGCTGTGTTCCTGACCTTAGGGGGAAACACTCTCAGTTTTTCCCCATTGAGTATGATATTCGCTGTGGGTTTTTCATAGATGGTCATATAAGCCATTTTAAATCTCTCTCTTAGAGCAGCCAAACTCACAAGCCAATGAATACACCCAGGATGTCAAGGAAAGTTTACATTATGTTTGCTGTATTTTGTTAACAAATCAAGGAAATATTCAAAGCGTTTTAGAAAGAGTTCAGTAACAGTGTTTGAGGCCTAATAGGGGCAACTTTACTTGTTTGGAAACATCCCCGGAAACTTTCTAAATGCTGGCAGAAAAAGGAGTATACTCCACTTGGTTGATGTACTATGTAGAGGATGTAAATTCAGTTTGGTCCCAAAGATATTTACGGAATGGCTGCTACGTGCCAACAGAGTCCTTGTCCTCAGGGAGCTCATAGTCAAGTGTGGGGGGTGTACAGGGACCCTGATAGGTGAGCACGTGGATATAAAAAGTGATCAACATTGGTGGCCACATATCCAATCCCGACTTGGGGCATCGGGCGAGGCTTTCTGGGGGGACATGCCAGCAGAGTTCTAAGGCTGAGTGGAAGGTTTGCTGGCCATCGTTCTATCTCCTGGCACTGTTACACTTTCCATAAAGAGAGGACTATCTGTGTGTTATGGAAGTTGGAGCTGAAAAGCCTGCTCAGAGGCTTCTCTGCCTTGAGAAATGTAACCGATGAAACTAACATCTTGAGTTTCCCTCTTTCTCCTTTCCTTCTTCTTCCAAGATCTTCCCATGCATGGGACAGATTCCAGCAAACTTGAGGGTAAGATGTGGGTAAGCAGACATTACCTAGGATATGTCATTCAGCAATCAGAAGGGTCTTTAGTTAATAGTGTCTGTTCTCTCATTGTTAAGTAGCGGTAAGAGCTGAAGGACTGGCCGGGAGCCTCAGAAATTAAATCTGGGCTCACAAAAGCACGAGTTGGCTCACTCTCTCACCCTTAATGACAGGCTGATAGATAACGGGCAAGTTCTTTAACTCTGGTTGTCAGTTCTGTGGATGATGATAGTACCCTCACTGGAGCAGGGGACTGTAGGGAATGATAAATCGAAGGTATTAGATGGCATTTGGCAGCCTGAGGGAAAAAAAGGCGGTAATTAATGACTTTGGAGCGGTCTTGTGAAATACCAATGCCTGAAAGACACTTGACATTTTCTTTTCCCCGGACAGCATGAGCTCAGGGGAAGCACCCAGGTTGTGGTAGCTGGGGTAGAGGGGTGAGCTGCAGAACACAGAGGAGAAGCTAGGAAAGACAGAGTAGAGCTGTCAAGAGAGCTGTCTTTTCCTGGACTGGGGTTTGAGGCTAGCTGCCTTGGGGTCTTGCCCCAGACTTTTCCCTTTCCCTTACCTCTCTAGTCCCCGGAGTTAGGACTTGGGTCTGAGTTTAGCTGAGTCCTAAGTCAAAGCCTAAATTTAGCAGTATATGGTCATGGATTTTTTTTTTTTAAAGATTTTATTTATTTGAGAGAGAGAGCACAAGCTGGGGGGGTTGGGCAGAGGAAGAGGGACTAGCAGACTCCCCGCTAGCAGACCCACTGTGCCACCCAGGCTGGTCATGGATTTTTAAGAAAATTGCTTAAATTTTATTTTAAGAAAACTTGCCCCCACCACATCTGTGCACACACACATACGTATATCTGTGTGTGTATATATATATATGTACATATGTGTGTGTGTGTGTGTGTGTGTGTGTGTGTGTGTGTGTGTGTGTATGTTTTTCTTTGGGGCGCCTGGGTGGCTCAGTCCATTAAGCATCTGCCTTCAGCTCAGGTCATGATCCCAGGACCCTGGGATGGAGCCCCACAGCAGGCTCCCTGCTCAGTGGGGGGTCTGCTTCTGCCTCTTCCTCTGCCCCTCCCCCCTGCTTGTGCTCTCTCTGTCTCTCTCTCAAATAAATAAATAAATAAAATCTTTTAAATTAAAAAAATGTTTTTCTTTGACTTTTAAAGAACACTTATCACATTTGTTTCTCATGCAAAACTGTGGCCGGATAAAAAATATCCTAAAATGAAATAAAGTATCAAAAAGCATTTGAATTTGGTGAAATGAAATTTCAATTATAAATAAGAAGGCTTCTATTTACTTGGAATGAACATTGTCCTCTTTGATATAATAGATAAAAATATTGAGCAGTAGCTCTTTGGCACACTGTGCTAAGTACTTGAATTTTAATTTAATCGCTCCCTGCAAAAAAAAAAAAAAAAGTATAAAATTGCTTCCTGATGTTCTTAGGAGAGAGTGAAATCTGCAGCCTGTGTCCTGAGCCCTGTCTCCCCCTCCGCATTTGCTGTCCCCCTACCTGGTTTCACTTTCCCCACCATTTATTTTAAAGCTTTTATTTATCTGAGAGAGAACACGAGTGGGGAGGGGCAGAGGGAGAGGGAGAAGCAGGCTCCCTGCTGAGAGCAGGGAACCCATGTGAGGTTCAATCCCAGGATCCCGGCATCATGACCTGAGCCGAAGGCAGACTGTTCACCGACTGAGTCACCCAGGTGTCCCTCCACCACTTTAAACCTTATTATTGAAATATAATATAGGTGCAGAAAAGTTCATTTAGGTGAACTGCTGGATGGGTTTTCCAATCGTCATGGGCTTAAGGAATTTATTTTTATTGTGAAATATACATAACATCCTTACGATTCTGTTTTAAGTGTACAATTTGGTGGTATTCAGGAGAGTTGCACTGCTGTGCACCACCCATCTCCAGAACGTTTTCGGCCATGTCAGCTGAAACTCTGTCCCCAGGCAACACCAGCCCCCTATGCCCCTTCCCAGCACCCGGGAACCAGCATTCTACTTCTGTCTCTAAGCATTTGATGCCTCCGGGGACCTCCTGAAGGGCTATGGACTTCTGAGATGAAGTGGACTGCCTGTGGCCCTGAGACCAGACACAATGTGCCGCTCATTTCTTTTTACTGATGTAAATTTATTAATATCCAGCTGTGTGCTGACAGTCCCCACCAGCAAGGGTGCCTTGAAGACTGTTCTCATGGATTTTTCTCTCAGCTCCCACCATCACCGGGAGAAACTGCTCTGCTGCTAAATGTTTCAGTGTCAGAACGTGGTCTCCAGGGTGAGTGACGGGAGCTATTGGCTTCCCAGTGATCAGTGGATCACTGTCGCAGTAATCAGTGGAGTCCTTCCCTTTAAGTGGATTCGGTTACATGCTCAGTGGTGGTTTGAATGCCATCTCTTAGAATAAATCGAAGCTGCATTTGAAGGATGCTGCTTCCAATAGTGATGATTTCTGAATTTTTCTTCTTCATCTGCTCTGAAAGGCTTGCTCCCTAAATACGAAGGTTTTGTATTCGAGCGCCTTGGCTTCAAAGAAAAATGTGTGAAGCATGCAGTTCTGCCTCATTCCTGCCCCAATTCTTTCCCTAAATCGGAATCCTGCGTAGCTGAGAAGGAACATCTGGAACTTTTAAAGACCTGTTTCATCTGGGAGAAAGGCACATCTGGTTTAGAGTGTCTCTGGAAAATGAAAAAGCAGAATCAGAATTTGAAAAGATTGGAGTGTGTTGGAACTTGTCCATGCCTTATTCCAGAGCATGAGAATCGTGAGGACATTTGGTTTGGAGGAAGTGGGCAGTCCTGCAAATGAGGCCTTACTCTCTCCAGAGCCCCTTAGAGCCAACCCAGTGAGCGGTCCAGGCGTCAGAAAAGTGGATCAGAATTTTGTCAGAGGAGTTAGAGAAGACAGAAGAGAAGCTGTATTTCCCTCCACTCTAAAGTAACAAGGACCAGGACGCCTGGGTGGCTCAGTCGGTTAATTGTCTGCCTTTGGCTCAGGTCATGATCTCTGGGTCCTGGGATCTCCCTGCTCTGCTGGGAGTCGGCTTCTCCCTCCCTCTGCAGCGCCCTCTGCTGTTCCCCTGCTTGTGCGTGCACGCTCTGTCTCTCTCAAATAAATAAATAAAATCTTAAAAAAGAAAATAAAGTAACAAGGACCAACAACCTCTAACCCCCTGTTGTTTTAGAGGAACTACTGAGGATGGATGAAGTTTCATTGGAAAATTATGGTTCTCAACTCATAGTGCCCTCCCTGTATTAGAAGTACACAGGCACGCCCTGTGCCACGTGATTTTGTATTACTCTCCCACTGGTATGGATGGAGTATCTGTCCTCCCTTCAGTGGTTTTAGGCTTTCCCACGTAACTTGCTTTGGCCAACAGAATATGGGCAGAAGTGACAGCGTGCCATCTCACTCAGCCCTGTTATGCTGATGCCTTTGACGTGAGAAGAGCATGCCCTGGGGGAGCTGCCGATCCCAGGGGAATGAGACCAATCTCAGGGACCAAACCTGAATCTGAGCTGCACCTTGGAGCCAGGCTGACCCGCAGCCTAAAGTATACTGATCTTGTTGGCTTCTAAATTCATGAGTGATTAAATATATGCTTGTTGTGGGCCACTATATTTTGGGGAAGTTTGTTACAGGGCAGTATTATGGCAATAGATGACTCATGCAAAGACCAAAATGCAGAAGCAGAAAGTAAAAGGCTGAGTGAAGCAGACGGCTGATGCCTAAGGAAGGAAGGAAGTGATGGTGGGATCTGAACAAAGAACAAGTAGGGACGGGCCTCCACGAAGAATAAGGTGAGGACGAGAGGCAAGGGGTATTAGAGCTGCCACAGCTCCTTTAGATGTTGGGATGGGCATTGGCATAGCAACAACACACGCGCACACACACACACACACACACACACACACACACACGACCTAGCCCCTCTGTGCCTTTGATGAGCACTGGGCTTTTCTGGTGTCAATTGTTCAATGTTATCTGAGAGATTTCCAGGGAGGGAGTCGGTGTTGGATTCCCAGGAAGGTGTAGACTCCCAATTTTAGGGTCTACCTGGGCTCATGGTTGCAATATATGGATGGAGCAATAAAGGAAAGGTGGGACATGTGAGATCTAAGGACAGAACTCTGCTGAATGGGTATTAGCACCACCGAAACTTATTTTTTTCTTTTTTTTTAAAGATTTTATTTATTTATTTGAGAGAGAAAGAATGAGACAGAGAGAGAGCATGAGAAGGGGAGGATCAGAGGGAGAAGCAGACTCCCCGCCGAGCAGGGAGCCCGACGTGGGACTCGATCCCGGGACTCCAGGATCATGACCTGAGCCGAAGGCAGTCGCTTAACCGACTGAGCCACCCCGGCGCCCTGAAACTTATTTTTTTAATTTAAATTCAATTAATTAATATGTAGTGTATTATTAGTTTCAGAGGTAGAGGTTCATCAGTCTTATATAACACCCAGTGCTCGTTCCATCCCGTGCCCTCCTTAATGTCCATCACCCAGTTGCCGAAATTTTTTTTTTTTTTAAGATTTTCTTTTAAGTAATCTCTACACCCAATATGGGGCTCAAACTCATGACCTGGGATGGGCCCTCTGAAGCACATACGCCGGGTGTGAGCTGGGTCTGTAAGGTCTTGTGACCTTGGGAAACTTATTTAATCTCTTCAGATGGAGATCTGGAGAATGGAAATAGTACCTACCCCATAGGCTTGTCCTGAGGTGTGAGAGACAGTGAGCACCTGCCACACTGCCTGGCGCAGAGTGAGGCCCTCCCTAGATTAACACCAGTGACCATGCTGCCATTTTGTAACGAGAACTGATATCCAATGTTCAGTAAGGAACTGACACATCTTGTTTTTCTGAACCTAGATATTTCATGAAGACGGGAGTCCCACCCAATGGATTGTAACACCTGACCAAGTCCTGAACTCTCAGTGGCATGCTCTGAGGAGAAAGCAGTTCTCCCACCATTTATTATTTTCTTCTTCAGTCCACATCAGTCCAAAGTCACTGGCTTTTGTTGTTCCTCTTCTGTTTTTCTCAGGGAAGTCTGTTTATTCTGAAGCTTGTAGGGGAGAGCAAGTTGGAGGTGGACCTGAAGAAGCAGATGGCAGAACTCAGTAGGATGCCCTACCTTATCACCAGCTTGGGCTGTGGGCAGCATTATTTTCTAGTTGGCTCTTCTGCCACGAGCTGGGTAACCCCTCTGTCGCACCTCTGGTATATAAAAAGGATCAGATGACCTTTATCACAACTTTGGCTGGGGTATTTTTAGCTAGACTGTTCTCTAAACACTAACTTGCAGTTAGTTTCCTAATCTACTGTATATGATTGCTCTAGTTCTGTCTTGTGCTCTCCTTTTCCAGGGGGAGAATTTCCCAGATCAGTGGGCTCCCTGCCCAGCCATTTTTACATTTTTTCTTAGAGTTTGTATAGAAGAGCCCATCTGCCCGAGAAGACATTTGCTTCCAATAGCCAGTCCTTCTGGAGGCTCTTTGTCCTTGGTCCTGGTTCAATACCTGAGTTGGGGGCACAAGGGGGTTTAGCAGCCCTCTTCATAGAGTATGTGGTGCGCAGGGTAAGGGGGATGACCTTACTCCCTCCCCAAAGGCCTCTGACTCTTCAACAACTTGCCACATTGAAAATTGCTTCTACTGTTTTCTCTCCTCTCTCCTTCCCGAAGAGAACAGGCCAAATGCTGTTCAGCTCCTCTCGCATCAAATTTGAGTTTGTACTTCATTATAGAAATCAGTCGTAGCAGGAAATGCTCTTAACAAAAGTGCACACTTGCTAGCTTCTTACCACATGCATGTCATTCTAAGTGCTTTATGTGTGTTTGTTCATTAATCCTCTCAATTACCTTTCAGACTGGGTGATACCATTATCCCCCTTCAGAGATGAGGAAACTGAATCTCACAGAAGCTGAGTAGCTTGCTCAGAGGTGCACAGCTCCCTCTCCCCGCCCTTCCCTACCCCTTCTTCCTTCCCTCCATTGCCTCCCAAGGTTGCAGGGGAACGCATTCCGTACAGGTCAGCCTCTGGGCACAGAGTAGGGTGGTGACAGTGGGGAGTGGGCCTGGAGGGGCAAAGGGAGGAAGTGACGATACGTAGCACACATTGCTTTCGCCTCCTCCTTCCACTGGGGGGTCTGCAGGGACCATTTCCTCCTGGGTCAAACCTGGCATTCAAGGAATTCCACAACAACCCCACCAAATTCAGCCTTCTCTCTGAATCTGTAAAGAACAGGCCTCGCACTCCATTTGCTGGAATCCTTACTCTGTGTGTCTGTTTTATATATTGTGTATGTTATTTAAATACATTTAAAATCTTATTTGTTTATGTTACTCTGATATCCAGGCCAAGGGGATTTTTGTGCTTATGGGGGCAAACATCACCCCAGGCCTCTCCTGGGCAGTCTGGCAGCCTAGGATGGGAATAGCCTGGCCGGTATGGAGGTGGCAAATGGACCCTCTCCCTGCTGAGAACACATACTAAGAAGGTTCTCACGGAGTGGTGAGACTCTCAGCTCTGAATCTAGAGAGACTGGGTTTACAATCCAACTTTGTCACTTACTGATTGGACTAGTACTTCACCCCCTGGAGTCTGTCTTTCCTCATCTGTAAAATGGGGATGGCTCTTACAGCACTTTACTATGGTAAGGATTAAATGAGATCATTATGTACAGAGATTGGCATATCAGAGACTCTCCCCTGGGGAAGGGGCTGGGCTTTACTCACCTTGCAATCCCTGCCCCTAGCACAAGGCCTGGCATATAGCAGGTGCTTGGGAGCTGTTTCCTAACCTGAACGGATGTTGAGGCCCTTTGAGGGTTTGGGCACTGGTAGTGTTAGCGGGCTCTGAGATAATCAATGCTCCCTCTCCCTCGTCCCTGCCGAGCCCCCTTGCCTACCCTTGAAGGTCTTCGAAGGTGATTGTGTGTCAGTAATCCACTCTACCCCCATTTTCCCAGCGCCCTCTTTGTCGGAGGCCCTGCGAGGCCTCAGCCTGAAGGCAGCTGTACTCGCCAGCACCTTGTATTTCCCTTGGCCTGGCTTACACTGCCCTCTGCCGTGTGCTTGCGGGACAAGCGTGTTAAGGGAGGGTTTGCGGTGACTTTTTCTTGACATTGGGGAAAAGAGGCTCCCCTGTAGGGGCTGTTTGCAGTGCTGTTGTGAGGAGAGGTAGTATTTAAGACCCCCTTCCCAATTTAGCTTGCAACTCCTGAGGCTTGCCAAACACAAGAGCCTTTTTACCAACGTCCCCGACCACTCTGGCCATCAGATAATGCCATCTTTGTAGGCTCAAATTTCTCAGGTACTTTGTGTTTGGACTTGGCCAAAAGGAACAGAGTAGAGTTTATTTGATACTATTCCCCATCTGCTGTCTAGTTTCTTCTGAATCCCTGGATACCTAATTCTTAGAGCTGTCCCAGCTGTCCTTAAGCGTCTGGGGTCACAGGAGACATTGGAGCCAAGTGAGAACGGGAATGGACCCTCCCTAGCTGGTGCTTGCAGCAGCCTGCCTCATCCACCTGCTTACACCATCCAGCCTTCTGTCTGTTGTTCCTTCTCAGAGCTCATCCCGGTCTGGGTCTGTGAACACGAAATAGGGTCCTGCACGTCAGAGTGGGAAATTGGGGGCTAAAGACCAGGCTACCTACCATTGACCTTGCTGTGGAACCTGCTAGAAGTATACACCAAAGCCCCAGCTGAGATCCCAGCTGATGGCCAACACAAGTCACCAGACATGAAGGAGGAAGCTCCAGGCACCTTCTGACTGCAACCTCATGAGAGACCCCAAGCAGGAACAGCCTAACTTAGTCTAGCCAATCCCTAGAATCAGGAGATAATATGATAGTTGTATAAAGCCCCAGAGTTTGGGGATGACTTGTTATACAGAAATAGATATCCTGAAAAAGTGGTTTATTAGGATTGTGGGATTCTGGGTATCATCACTGCTTTTCTATATTTTCCAAGATTTCTGCAGTGACCATTTTTTTCTTTCTTTTTTTTAAAGATTTTATTTATTTATTTGACAGAGAGAGACACAGCGAGAGAGGGAACGCAAGCAGGGGGAGTGGGAGAGGGAGAAGTAGGCTTCCATCGGAGCAGGGAGCCCGATGTGGGGCTTGATCCCAGGATCCTGGGATCATGACCCAAGCTGAAGGCAGACCCTTAACGACTATGCCACCCAGGTGCCCGACCATTTATTTCTTTTATAATTGATTAGAAATTGTTATTGAGAATAAAAACAGGGGCGCTTGGGTGGCTCAGCTGATTGAGTGGTTGAGTAGCTGACCTCAGCTCAGGTCATGGTCTCCGGTCTTGGGATCCAGCCGTGCATGAGGCTCCCCCCATCAACAGGGAGTCTGCTTCTCCCTCTCCCTCTCCCCCCCCCCCCCCCCGCTCCTGCTCTCTCTCTCACAAATAAATAAATAAAATCTTAGAAGAAGAAAAACATGGTCTAATTTTTTTTTCCACTTCACCAAGGGAGAAATTAGGTCCGAATTTGAATTGAGGGACTTAAACCTGACTTGGGGAAAAATTTTCCATGAAAGAATAATTAGATGCTGGAAAGCATTAGAGACACATCCAAGTTGGTATGATGGAAAGAATGGTCGATTTGGAGTGGGGAAACTTGGAAATGAATCTTAGTTTTTTTTTTTTTTGTGGGGGGTGACCTTGAGCAAGTCCTTGCTCAAATTCAGCTTTCTATTTTGAAAAATGCAGCTGGCTGCTTAGGGAAGATAACATCCAGCAGGGCGCCTGGCCCAGAAAAGTAGTAGGTGATCCTGCCTAATCAATGCCAATTATGAACAGGCATCTGCAAGCTCTGTGCACGGCCCGTCCTTCACTGCCACCAGAGGCTACAGTTCCAATAATGAAAATCTGCCTGGAGAAAAACCACAACTCGTAAAAGAAAAAAAAAAAAAAAATCCAGCAACCCTGAGCAGCTCTCCCAGCGGTCCTGGCCTGCGCCGCCCGCCCTAGCTGGCTGGGGGTGGGTAGCGCCGTTCTTTCGGGGACCCGGGCACCCGCGGAGGGCCGGAGCGCGCCGGGCTGGTGTCCTGGCAACCCCGGAATGCGCCTCCGCGCGGGAAGCCGGCGGCCCCGCTGCGCTCTTGCCCTCCGCTCGGGTTCCTTGCCCGCCAGGCGCCCGGCAGTTCCGCCGCCGGTTGGTGGCGTTCATCTCGCCGCATTCTCGGTGGACCGGGTGGAAGCCCTGGAGGTGGAAAGGGAAGGAGCACCTGCCGCGGGCGGGGGCAGTAAGTCTGGGCGGGGGAGAGAACCCACGGGAACTCCGGAGACGCCCCGACCGAGAAAAGCCCAGGGAGAGGGAAGCTCTGATTAAGATGCCAACCCTGCCCTCTGGACTTTCCAATCAATGGCTTGTAGACTTTCTCTTTGCTTTGATTGATGCCTTTCTTACAAAGGTCTTTTCTTGGTCTCCGGGTTGGTTTTGATACTTAAAATCAACACACGCATAGATGAGTCCATGTCCCCTGGAAACAGTCCATGGAACTGCTCTCTCCCCTCCATCTGCAGAGAGCCCTGTAGCAGAGAGCTGGAGAAGGTTCAAGAGAAAGGAGACTCTGACCTGACCACGGTGGAGAGGAGATACAGTTGAGTTGAAGAAGTCAGGAGGGCTGCGTGTGGATTTGGTCGCCAGATCCACGTATACCAAAGCCGGGAAGTTTAAACCACTTAAAGTTTAAAGGGAGGCCAGTTTGTGGGCATATAAAAAGAATTCCTTGAATAGTAGCCTATGCCTGTGTTGACCCAAGATTTTTTTTTTTTTTAAGCAAAGTTTATTGAGTGATAGTAGAAAGCTCCCGGAGAGGGAGGGACCCAAGAGAGTTGCCACTTAACACAGAATCTGATGAGGCAGATAGTAGGTCAAAGCAGAGGTTCTCACAAATTACCTCCTTCAATCCGGTAACAGCCCCAGAGGTATATTACTAATGAGCAGGAGGAGTTAGAACCATCAATTGTCCAATGTGGCTAGGTCAGCAAGGAGAAAAAGGCTTTGGGCTTCTAACTTTAAGCTCCAGACTTTTCCACAGTTTCCAGGTTGAGCTCAGGTAATGGAACTGCTGTTTCAAAGGTGTTTAAACATGTTTAAGGGGGTACTGGAAGAGCACGGGACCCCGAGATCCCCAAAGATCCGTGACTTCCTTTTCTGCTCTGTAGATGTGTCCACTCAGAAGACCACATCTGAGCTCAGCCTAATGTGGAGTCCATGGGTTTCGGGAAGGAAGGGGCTCCATGAACCAGTTGAAAATGAATGCAAAACTGGGGGTGGATATGCATTTTTCCAGCAAGGAGGGCCCATTGCTTTCATGACTTCTCAGGGGAGTCTACGATTCAAAAAAGGGTTAAAAACCACTGTCCTACACCCTTAGGTTGTTTGTTGAGCCGATAAGCAGGGGTGAGAAACTTGAGTGTTTAAAAGGTATCCACGTTAAGCTAACTTGGCTTGATGTATTATTTTCTGCCCCAGACCATGCTATTGTGTAAATGAGCTGTGATTGGCAAGTGTGTGAAAGCGCCTTGGTTATGTAGAGTGTTATTCCTGCCTAAAGACATGGAAATAATTAGCGTGAATTCCGCAGATGGTACCAAAGAAACAGACTTTCTTCACTCCGCATTTCCCCCTGAATTCCTTTCTAGTTGCCAGAACCTTCTCTCAGTCCTTTCTATTGCGTCATCTTATATCATAGCGTTTCAGCAAACTTGTTGAGAGTCTCCTGTCCTACGGCTGGCTGGACATTGAGTTTGAATACCAATTATTATGCAAAGTGATGACCTTTTCAAGAAGGATGTGCCTTAGCTTCTCTGTATCCCCGCAGCCTCATGAGCTATACAGAGGTGGGGCAGGTGTGGGTGGCTGGGCTGGAGAGGTAATTGACTTGCTAGAAGTAACTGGAGGTTACTTTACACAATGGGAACACCACTGTCAGAACCGAAGGGGTCAGACTTGCAACTGCAGCTCTCCTTCTACTTGAGGAGATGTGGAGTGGCAGCCAGAGGCCGTGGTTAAGTGTCTCCAGGTTGTATTTGAGGCTGAGTGACTTCTAGGAAGATCCTGTAGTCAGGGGATTTGGAGGATGTGCCCTCTGCCTGTTTAGCTGAGAGACCGCTCTTCCGACCCTTGCTTGTCAGACAAGCCTTCCCTGTTACAGCAGCCACCTTCTGGACAGTTGCCAACACAAAACTTAAGCAAACAAGGAAATATGCTAAATTTGGAGACAGCAATTTCACTGCTTGCGGCTCAGGGTTATGTAATATATTTAAATTTTGCCCCTAAAATTGAAAAAACAAAACAAAACAAACCGAGGAACTTGTGATGCCATCCCTAGCAACCAATTCTTGCTTTGGTGAACTCTCAAGTCCTCTAGTGGCAAATATACAATTAGAATTGCTTACATGCTATGAAAAGGCAACCCCTGGGGCGCCCAGGTGGCTCAGTAGGTTAAGCATCCGACTCTTGACTCTCGACTCCTGGAATCGAGCCCCACTTCCGGCTCTGGGCTGGGTGTGGGGCCTGCTTAACATGCTTGAGATTCTCTTTCTCCTTCTGCCCCCCACCCCCAGCATGCACTCTCTCCCTCCCTCCCTCTCTCTAAAATAAATAAGTAAATTTAAAAAAAAGGCAACCACTGTTAAAACTGTTAAAACCTATGGGCAAAACTTATTATAAGTAAATGCTCTAATAAATAACTCAGAACTTACATATGAGTATGAACCTAGAAGATATCTCTACTCTTGCTCTTATTTCTTCTCGACATGTGTAGATCCTTTCTGCATCCTTATAGATAAATTTCATATCTTTTTCATAGATATGTTTCTAGAAGTAGAACCCCCAGATCAAAAGTGCACTTCTCACAGGCTTTGGAGGATGCATATGGCCAAAGTGCTTTTTAGTAAGATGGAGACGTTTCCACCAGCAATGTACAAGAATGCCATTCCTCCAAGCTGTGCCAACCTTGGGTATTTGCAAACTCATAGCAAATACTGGTATCTCATTTTAAATTCAGCTCTTTGATGACTAGGAAGGATGGATTCTTTTCCAAGTGTGTATCGGCTATTTGTGTGTGTGTGTGTTTTAATGAGTTACCTAATCATGTCCTTTGCCCATTTTTTTTTTCTCTTTGGGTATTTTCATCTTATAAATTTATAAAAACTCATAATTTGTCATGACTATTAATGCTTTTTCTTATTGTGTATGCTATGAACTTTCCTCCAGCTTATAGTTTGCTATGGAAGTTTTAAATGTATATGTATTCAAATCTATGCATCTTTTCCTTTATTTTGCCTATATTTGATATCTTTCTTAGAAATAACTTCCCCGAGCTAAGATTATATAAACATTCAATGATCACTTTTTCAGGTACATCCTTTATTTTAAGTTTTATATTCAAATCTATAATTCATCTGGAATTTATCTGGGGATTAATTAATTAATTTTATTTTCATGCAAATGGTTAATCGTTTCAGCAATTTGTTTAAATGTTTTATTTATTTATTCATGAGAATCAGAGAGAGAGAGAGGCAGAGGCAGAGGGAGAAGCAGGCTCCCCACTGAGCAGGGAGCCCGATGTGGGGGACTCCATCCCAGGACCCTGGGATCATGACCTGAGCCGAAGGCAGACGCTTAACCATCTGAGCCACCCAGGCGCCCCTCAGCAATATTTTTGAGTAATCCATTCTTTCCTCATGGACATGAAATGCCTCTATTATATAAAATTTTATTCTATCTACATTTTCTATTTTGTTCTCTTGATTTATCTGTTAGGGTTAGTGTCAGTATCATCTTGATTATTGTAACATCAAGTTACATTTTATAAATTATACTCTATAGCTCTGTAACCTTGAATAAGTAATTGGACATTTTCGACAATTTCTTTATTTGTAAAATTATTTCTATTTTATTTGCAATTATGGTATTTCATTGCTAATACTGTTTACTTTTCTTAAAGATTGGTTTTTCTTGAACTTTGTTTATCTACATTACTCATTTTTTCCATGAAGCCATAGTTCTAATAATCTTTATTTCATTCATTTCTGTTTTTATTTTATGATATCCTTTTTTTTAAAGATTTATTTATTTATTTTGAGAGAGTGAGAATGAGAGAGAGAGAGAGAGAGAGCACATGAGAGGGGGGAGGACCAGAGGGAGAAGCAGGTTCCCCGCCGAGGAGGGAGCCCGATGCGGGACTTGATCCCAGGACTCCAGGATCATGACCTGAGCCGAAGGCAGTCGCTTAACCAACTGAGCCACCCAGGTGCCCCATATGATATCCTTTTTTTATTGTTTTGGGGGGTTTATTCTTTTTTTCCTTATTTCTTGTATTGCAAGTTTAGCTCATTAATTTTGGAATCCCTGTTTTTTTGTTTGTTTTTAAAAATTTACCTATTTGTTTTAGAGAGAGAGAGGGTGAGAGAGAGAGAACACCAGCGGCAGGGATAGAGGGAGAGGGAGAGAGACTCTCAAGCAGACTTCATGCTGAACATGGAGCCCGATGGGGGGCTTGATCTTATGACCCTGAGATCATGACCTGAGCCAAAACCAAGAGTCAGATGTTTAACTGACTGTGGTTCCCAGGCACCCTGGGAATTTTTTTTTTTTTTTTAACACTATAACCTGTCAGATGGACATTTTTCAGAGTTTGCATCTTGGAGGTTGGATTGGTCTTCCTAGTGCAGGGGGCCCAGCAGCAGGTGTGAAGTAGTTGTTAGAAACTTTGCCAAATGAGTGCTGAATAATGCAGAAGGTGTGTCTGTGTCTTGGAAGAACATTCCAGAGGCAGTTGAGGAGCACTCATTTAAGAAGTGCTGCATCACCCATGTGCTTGTTGCACAGATGTCAATTTAGGTGGAAAATGTGGACATCAGTGATTGAATTGAAAAGTGACTCAGTAATGAGATTTTTGAATGCAAGATTTAAGAAAGGCTTAACCAATTTGTTTGCTTATATTTTCCTTCTTTAAACATGTGCATGAATGGTATGTGCTTAAAATCTACATCTAAGTAAGTCTGAAAGAGTGCTTCAATAAATATATAATCAAGACTCTAAGTGGTAAAGCATCCTGTCATAGTTTTGTTCTTTGTGGTACATAAAATACTAATGTTATTACAATTGCTGGTGCCTCATATTCAGTGAAATACAGGCTATACAGTAAATGCGTTTCAGGCTCTAGTTTCTACTTACTGCTTTACTTTGGATAACGACAAGTTTTGATTTATGGTACTTAAGTCATTGACCATTAAGCACCTCATGATTTCCAATGCGGTGTCCTCGTTTATATGAAATATTTAGAAGTGTGGTTTGAGTTTCCAAGCTTACGGATGTTTTTGGCTGTCTTTTTAGTATTGATTTCTAGTTGTATTGCATTGTGGTCGGAGAGTGTGGTCTATGTTACATTTGTTGACACGACTTTTATGGCTTGTAGGTTGATGGTTACTCCTTTGGCTGTTGGGAACCTGTACTCTCTCCTTCGTAGCTCCGTGTCTTTCTCGGCTCCTCCCCTGTGCTCCACTCCACCCAGCTAGCTACTCACACCTCAAGCAACCAATCGACCCTACCTTTACCTAGGGCTGCTCTAGGTGCCCTGGCATATTCCAGAACTGCTCTTCTCATGCTTGGCTGGCTCTGAGAATCACCTGAGGTGCTTCTTAACCATACTGACACCCAGGTCTTCCCCTGCAGGTCTGGGTCAGAGCCCTGGGATCTTGAGTGTTGAACCAAGTGCCCTAAGGTGATCCTTGTGATTGAGCAAATTCGAGAAACTCTGGGCAGTTCGGCATCAGGAAGTGGGATGGTATAGAATGCAGTGGTGGGGCTAGACTTGAAGAGGAGGAATATCACTGCGGAATGTGAGCCTAATTTATGCAGGGGATGGAATTCAAATGGCGGGTTCCCCGGCCTCACTTAGAGAGATTCCAATTCAGTATCTGTGATGGGATTTAAGAATCTGTATTTTTAACAGGGTTCTCAGGTAATTCTGACGCAGACAGTCCTTATGCCATACCCTGAAAAACCCAAAAATGGGGATCCTGGGAGGGGAGGGAATTGTACTCAAGAGTCCCAGAAGTCTGACTCCTATTTTTTGTAATTTTCTTGTAACTAGGGGTTACATTGTGTCTATTGAGCTTCCATGCGCTTTAAAGTTATGCATAAAGAAATGCAATATCCATTCCTCTGACTTTTTTTTTTTTAAGTGACTGGGCAGGCACACAGCTCTGTAGAATGATGAGAGAACATGAATCAGTAATTCTATAGCAGAGTGAAGATAATGGTTATGATTCTGTATCTGAGAGCCCCGGCTTTCAGGACTCCCTTACTTGGGGAGTTTGGGGAGTTATAATTCTTTTTCACTTATTTGCTCAAATATTTGTTGAGCATCTACTTTGTGTCAGGCACTTTTCTGGGTGCTGCGAAGATGAATAAGAAATAATAACAAATCTGGTGGGGAAGACGTGTATATAAATTAATGACAACGCTCCTGTGTGAGGGGAATCCATGGAAGTTTCTGATGGCAAGTCTTTGGATTACTCCTCAGTCTTTCCATGAATAAATCCTTTGGAAGATTGTCTTGAGGTGCTCAATACAATGTACAGATCTATAGCTTGATTCAGATGTTCTCTCTTTCACTTAATTCCAAGTAGGTTAAACTCTGGAGGGTCAAGTAGTCTAGCATATGGTTAGGATTTTTGACTTGAGTGTCACAAGAGCTGCTATCAAATCTGGACCCAGGTGTTTATTTTCTGTGTGATCTTAGGCAAGTTGCTTAACCATCTGTGCCTTAGTTCCCTCATCAGTAAAATGGAAGGATAAGCAATACTTACGTCTGTGGGTGTTATGGGAATTAAGTGGGATAATGTGTGTAAAATGTTAACATAATCCACAGTATACAATACATGCTCAATAAATGTTAGTTTTAAAAAAAGTAATTTATATAATCCAGGGAACAAGACGGAGGGGTAGGTATTTCATTTCATTAATGAAATCCAATGGTGATGTGTTACAGGTACTAAACACAGTGATTTTCCGGAATCTAAGGGATGCTTTGCTAACACGACATCCTCTGGCAGAAAGGTCAGCCCCTCATCTTCTGTTGAAACATGTCTTAGTGTGAGTGAGCCTCCAGGCCTCTGCAAAGTGTCTGTTCACCTAGAGTAAGTAAGGGTTCAATAAAGACCATAACTATCGGGGTAAATTCTGACCAGGAAGCCAACATTCTGAGAGGTAGCATGACGTGTTTGGCAAGAGCATGGATTCTGGAGCCAGGCTGTCTAGGTTCAAACCCCAGCTCCGCCAAGTTCATCTCTGTGAACTTGGGAAAATTACTTTACCTTCCTGGGCCTCAGTTTTCTCATCTGTAAAATGGAGATAATACTTCATAGCATTGTTTTGAGGTTTAAATGAGTTAATACATGGAAAGGGATTGGAAGACTCCATGACACACAATATGTGTTGTAGGCATGCCTGTTATTATGAAGTTCAAAGCAAGCGAAACCAAGCTATATTTTTTGGAATACATACTTAGGTGGTAAATCTTAAAGAAAAGCAAAGCCATGGTTACCGTGAGAGTTAGAGTCAGGATAGTGGTTAATTCTCGGGGATGGGGACACACAAATGGTTTCTGGAGAACAGTGGGTTGGGGGAACAGTGGGAGGGGAGGGCTGGCTTTATAATTATTTGTAAAACTGTATTTGTTGTGAGTGCTTTTCTCTGTTTAGATTTCTTTACAGTAAAAAGTTTTGGAAGCCTTTTTTTTTAATGGCTTTTGTTATAAGGAAATTAAGTACACTGTAGAAATTTTCAAAGTATAAAAACAATATTAAAAATAAAAATCATGGTAATTCCACATCTTAGAGAATCAATATTAACGTATTTTTTATTTATTTTATTTTATTTTATTTTATTTTATTTTTTTTTATAAATTTTATTTATTTATTTGACAGAGAGCACAAGTAGGCAGAGAGGCAGGCAGAGGGAGAGGGAGAAGCAGGCTCTCCGCTGAGCAGAGAGCCAGACGTGGGGCTCGATCCCAGGACCCTGGGACCATGACCTGAGCCGAAGGCAGACGCTTAATGACTGAGCCACCCAAGCGCCCCTTAACGTATTTTTTAAAGCTTTATTTTTAAGTAATCTCTACGCTCTACGTGGGGCTTAAACTCACAACCCCAAGGTCAAGAGTCACACATTCTACAGATTGAGCCAGCCAGGCGCCCCTTAATGTTAACATTTTGATGTTATTATTTTTATGTGCATAAGAAAAAAGTCTTCACCCTTATAAAGTGTGCAATTCAATGATTTTTAGTGTATTTACTAAACCATCACCACGATCAATTTTAGAACATTTTCATCACCTCCAAAGAGAACCCCATCCTTTTGAGCAGTCACTCCTGCCATGTCCCCTACCTGCCCCCCCCGCCGCCCCAGCCCTAGACAACCACGGATGTACTTCCTATCTCTATAGACTTGCCTAGTCTGGACATTTCATATAAATGGAATATGTAGTGTTTGGTGTCTGGCTTCTTTCATTCAGTGTTACGTTTTCAAGTTTCATCTATGTTGCAACATGTATCAGTACATCATTCCTTTTTTTAAAAAAATTGGGGTGAATTATACATAACATAACATTTGCCATTTTATCCGTTTTTTACCCATTGGCATTAATTACCTTTCAACCATCACCGCTATTTTTTTAAGGATTTTATTTATTTATTTGACACAGAGAGAGAGAGAGGGAGAGAGCGAGCACAAGCAGGGGGAGCGGCAGAGGGAGAGGGAGAAGAAAGCTCCCCGCTGAGCAAGGAGCCCGATGTGGGGCTCAGTCCCAGGACCCCAATATCATGACCTGAGCCAAAGGCAGACGCTTAACAGCTGAGCCACCCAGACGCCCCCATCATTGCTACTTTTTAAAACATTTTCATCAGTCCAAACAGAAGTGCTATACCCATTAAGCAATAATTCCCCATTCTCCCCTCTCCCCAGACCCTGGTACTCTCATCTGCCCTAATCTACTAACCTGATCTACTTTCTGTCTCTCTGAATTTACATATTAAGATATTTCATATAAATGAGGTCATACAATATTTGTCCTTTTGTGTTTGGCTTATTTCACTTAACACAATATTTCAAGTTTCATTCATGTTGTAGCATGTATCAGAACTCCATTCCTTTTTATGACTAAATAATATTCCATTGTATGTCAATGTCATCTTTTGCTTATCCATTCATCGGTCAGTGAACATTTGGGTGGTTTCCACTGTGTGGCCAATGTGAGTAATGCTGCAAAGAACATTCGTTTACAAGTATCTGAGTCTCTGTTTTCAATTCTTTGGGGGTATATGGCTAGGAGTGGAATTGCTGGGTTATATGGTAATTCTATATTTAACATTTTGAGGAACTACCACAATGTTTTTAAGGATGCATCTTTTGACTATGTGTCAGTCCCCTCAAATTGTGAGCTAATAAATAATATGTCATGGACATATTTATGGAGGGGCAGGCCTAGTTGTCATAAGGGAGGGTAATTCTAGTGTAAAATATGTAAAATCAGGTTCTAACTACTAATTTAAGCACATGGGTGAGTCTAATCCTTCAGCTTCCTTTCCAGCCTGGCTGCAGATTTGGGTCTGAAATCCTCCTCCGCACATTCTGATCACTCCTCTGAAACCTCATTGCCTGACGTCCCAAAGCATAAATATCCTGAGGAGTTCAGCCTGCTTAAATTGCAGACAAGTGAGTGCGTCATAGCCCCTCCCCTGCGTGTGTCCATGCCCAGGGCTTTCCAGAAGTCTGCTGTAGGGTTAGGCACTGTTCATTGGAGACTCAGGAAGTGCCAGGTGTTGGACACGCTTCATCTCTAAGTCTCACAGTGACTCTGCTGAGGAGCTGTCTTTATATGTTTTCCAAAACTAAAATGGCTTTATATAAAAACCATAAAAGTACCATAGTAAAGTATTAAAATAATAAGGGAATATTTAGAGTATAGAAACCCCTTCCCCAGTGTTTTCCAGCCGTATCCCCATTATGCCCTGTACCCATGAGGAATTTTGAAGCATGTATATGCATGTATGTATGTACTTAGGTATATATGGTTTGTAGGGTATATACAACCATATTTGCACTCGTGGAAAATAGGAGACAAACTGTTTTCACTCAAGGCAAATAGATCATGGACCTCTTTCTGTGTCATACATGTAAATCTAGGTGGCTAAAATAGACCTACCCATTTTACACAGAAGACAACTGAGGCTTGGAGAGACTTAGTCACTCATACGAGAACAGCTAGGAAGTACAGTGGTGGGATTGGAATCCGAACATGCCGGTCTCCAGAGCCTGTGTGCTTTCTTGGCCACCACGGAGCCCAAGGGCTTCTCATGCAACATTAGCACTGTTAGGGGATCTCTCATTGTTTAACATCACGGTTTATAGGAAAAGTATTGAATGAGGAAACAAAGACACGGACAGATCCAGTAACCTGCCTGAGGTCCCGCAGCGGCCTTTGTCATTTGCCCAGGGTTGCGTGGAGACATTTCCCGGTGTCATTCTAGCTGTTGCTGCCGACACCTGCCAACACCGCGGGTCATCCGGCTAAGATGCTATGGTTGGCCTGGCCCTTCCCTGGCTGATGGGCATTCTCTTTTTCCTACCCACTTATCTGAGTGAAGGTTGGATTGTAGGTGCTTGTAAAAGTGTCTCTGAGCTTCCCATTCCATACATTACTTCCAACCGTAAAATTGGCTTTATTTTTGGACGAGAGGATAAAAAGGGAAAAAAAAGAAGCTTCTTAGATACCTTTCCCCTCACTTCCTTTCCTTTCAGGCCTAGTTCCCCAGAGGTTAGCATTGGCCCAGTTGTAGAACCAAGGGATTATACACGTTGATAAAGTACAGGCCAGTCAGAGAATGCCTGGGACAATTTTTCTGTGATTTAATTGCATTATGGGAGGCTGGAAGCGATGCTGATGGAAGGATTTCTGATGTCTTGCAGAAGATGGGCAACGTCCCGAATGGACATTTTACCCGAGATTTATTAACAATATCCACACCTACCATGTTGGAAAGCAGTGTTTCTTTAACGGGGTCTTCCTCGGCAACAGGAGGTCTCTGTCAGAGAGAATGGTGGACAAGTGCTTTGGGAGGAAGAAATATGGTAATATTTTTCTCCTGGACCTTGACTGTGCCATGCCTAAAAATACTCCCTGAGTTATGGTTCTGCAGGCCCAACACTCCATGGCTGGCATCCGCCCTCTGGGGTTACCATGTCACTCTAGCGCAGCCAGGAAGATGGGAAGGTGAAGGGGATGGTTGGCAGACTGCACTTTCTGGCAAAGAACTTACAACATATGCTGATCCACATTTTTGTTTTTCTCTGAATTTTCATAAAATGCTAATGTGACATTTAAGTCCTCAGATAAGTTCTCTCAGATACTTATTAATAGAAACCTTCATTCAAGTCTGCAGAAAATAATTTATGTTTCAGTTAGATGCTGCCCATCATATGTATTTAAATTGTACATTATAGTCTTCAAAAGGAAAATATTCCCATAAACCTTAGCCTGAAGTGCATGCTGTTATTTCATAGCTTATTTAATTAAAGGTAATTGAGATGAGTGTGTGTATATATATATATATA
>NW_027397084.1:3076371-3147875 GCF_003265705.2 Callorhinus ursinus
TATATATATATATATATACATATATAACTCACTATGTAGCAAATATATATATATATTTGCTCACTCACTATTTGCTACATAGTGAGTTCTCTGTCCCAACCTACCCATAATAGGTTTATGCTGGGGACCATCAAGCCAGGGATCATAGGAGAACAAATTGGTGCTTCACCTGATGCATTGTGGAGGGGGCTGGCTTCCCGAGGATCAGACTAGATGACACATTTTAGCAGACCCCAGAAATAAATGCCAGCCTTCAGAGAGTATCAGAGATAAGGCGAGTATCAGATACCAATGTGGTTTGTAGTCAGTGACCCAGGACCCAAAGCCTTCCACCAAAGCCCTGATATGTGAGCCTGTTGTGCACACCCTGACTTCTCACTCCCAACAGAGATGGGTAGAATAGGAAAGATTTATTTAAATATAAAACAACTGAGAAAAATCAGGAAGGGACTAAGTTTAGCTATATAGTACTTAGGAATGCTCTTGGCCCTAGTAGGACAAAAACCAAACTGTCAGAGGCTTAAATCATAAGATATTATATGCTTTTAAAAAAAGATTTTATTTATTCATTTGAGAGAGAGACAGAGAGACAGAGCACAAGCAGGGGGAGAGGCAGAGGGAGAGGGAGAAGCAGACTCCCTGCTGAGCAGGGAGCCCAATGTGGGACTCGAGATGCAGGACCCCGAGATCATGACCTGAGCTGAAGGCAGATGCTTAACCATCTGAGCCACCCAGACGCCCCAGATATTATATGCTATTTTTTTAAAAATAAAAGATTTATTATATATTTAACGAGAAGCTTTGAAATCTAGGTGGCCTATATGGACTGGTTGCCCAGTGATGTCATCAAAGAGAGGCTCATTTTGTCTTTCTGTGCTGCTATTCTTAGACTGTGTTGGATTATTGTCTTCACACTTGTCATCTTATGGTCACAAGAGAACTGTTGCAGTTCCAAGCATTGCATCTATATTTCAAAACATGAAAAAGAGGACTCTCTCTTGTTGCCTTTCCCTTTTAAAACGAAGGGAAAATTTTCTCATATGGTCCTTAGGACCTGTGTCTCACTGCCTAGAACTGGGCCAGCTGCAAGTATTTATCAACAATAAATGGGGTTATCATGATGAACTCAAATCCTCACCCTAACCTGTCACTTCCCTCCTAACTCAAGGTAAACATTATCCTGAATTTTGTGTATTATTATTTCCCTTCCGTCCTTCCTTCCATCCTTCCTTCCTTCCTTCCTTCCTTGCTTCCCTTTATGGTCTTTATACATACTGAAAAATGCAAAGGTACACTTATGAAATATTTACTGAATATATAGAATAAAGTATCACAATCACTTGCATGCTTCTTACTCCATTTAAGAAAGGGAGTATTGTCTTTATATTTGAAGTTTCTGAGAGGCCCCTTCCTGAATACATCTTTCCTCCCCCAACTCCGCTAAGAACCCCTATTCTACCTTTATTACAAAGAAAAACTTTTTATTGGGGACATTTTCAAACATGTGCCAAAATAGAGAGAAGAGCATAATATACCTAGCTTCAACAATTATCAACATGTGGCTTATCTTCGTTCATTTTTACCCCTCTCTCCCAGGGATTATTTTAAAGCAAGTTCCAGGCATCAGATAATTGCGTATGTATTTTTCAGTGTGTACCTCTAATAGATAAGGATTATTTTTATTAATATGATTGCAATACCATTTTCATATCTTAAAAAAACAATAATTCCTTAATATCACCAAGTATTCAGTCAGTGTTCAAATACTCAATTACCTCACAAATGACAAAATTTAAAAATATTTATAGTTTGAATCAGGATCCACATAAGGTCCACACTTAGCAATTAGTTAAAATGTCTCTCAAGTTTTTCTCTCTCTTTTTTTAAAGAATTTATTTATTTATTTATTAGAGAGAGAGAGAACACAAGTGGGGGGGAGGAGCAGAGGGAGAAGCAGCCTCCCCGCTGAGCGCAGAGCCCAACTGATGACCCATCCCAGGACCCCGGAATCGTGACCTGAGCTGAAGGCAGACGCCCAATGGACTGAGCCACCCAGGCATCCCTCAAGTCTCTTTTTAATAGAGGTCCTCCCCCTCTTTTTTCTTACAATTTATTTTGTATAGAAACTAGGTCATGGGCACCTGGGTGGCTCAGTTGGTTGGGCATCAGGTCAGGTCATGGTTCAGCTCAGGTCATGATCTCAGGGTCCTGGGATCTAGTCCTACATTGGGCTACCGGTTCAGTGGAGAGCCTGCTTCTCCCTCACCCTCTGCTGCTCCCCCTGTGTGTGCTCTCTCACTCACTCACTCTCTCTCTCAAATAATTAAAATATATATATTTTTAAAATTTTATTTATTTTTGAGAGAGAGAGAATGACAGAGAGAGAATGAGAGGGGTGAGGGTCAGAGGGGGAAGCAGACTCCCTGCTGAGCAGGGAGCCCAATGCAGGACTCAATTCCAGAACTCCAGGATCATTACCTGAGCCAAAGGCAGTCGCTTAACCAACTGAGCCACCCAGGCGCCCTCTCTCAAATAATTAAATAAAATCTTAAAAAAAAAAAAGAAACTAGGTTGTGTATCCTGTAGAGTTTGCCATAGTCAGGATTTTGCTGATTATACCCCTTGGTACCATTTAACAGGTTTCTCTGTCCTATGTATTTCTTGTAAACTGATAGTTGGACCTATAGACTTGATTCGTTTTAGTATGATTACTTCTTAGGTGATGTGCAATGACTTCTTTAAACCCTGAATACGATGGTCTTTTTCCATTTTTTTCTCTTCCTCAATCTCTTGTGGCACTTGATACTGTTAAGCTTGGCACGGGGCATTTCTTCTTTTGTGACATTCTCTTCTCTCTTATTATTTCTTGGATAAGATGGAGAGGCAGCATCATGACTGCCAGTCAGCTTCCATTATGAACTGAAATTCAACACCTTTATTATAGAAAAAAAACAATCAAAATATTTCTCATTAATGGTTGACTCTAACACATTAGCAATGATCAGGCCATTGGTGGAGTTCCTTAAAGGCCTAATTTGTTGTCATAGAAGGAAGAACAAAATGTTGTCTGTGGTTATAGGTTGTAGTGAAATTGACCTGAAAATATAACTTTTCTCTTCTGTAGCTCTTCCTCATTAGCTAATTTCCTTCTGAGATCCAGTCAGAGAGAAGGACCCAATTACGGTTGCTTCTTAAGCTTTATAGGGCACAGGGATTCAAAGTATACCAATGCTCAGATTTTAAGCAGACTTCTTGCGTATCCTTTGCAGATACCTTTGATTCACCGTTCACTTTAAACCAAAACATCCCCTCTGAACCTAAGCTATTCTTATTTTCTGGGGTGGGGTAATCATGACATTTTCTGGAAAATCTCCCAAACACAGCGTTTCTCAAGGACACTTTTCATCTTCTCAAGGCAAGAAAATCACAAACATAATAATAATATGTACCTCATAATAAAACATGAAATTTTTTGTTTCCTTTGGCATATTGATAGAGCCTATCTTTGGATTACCTTCAGTCCTTTTATGATCTTGTTTTTAAATATCTTTCACAGATATTGATCCTAGGAATGGAATACCAAAGTTAACTCCAGGAGATAATCCATATATGTACCCAGAACAGAGTAAAGACTTCCACAAAGCAGGATCAACTCTCCCACCAGTGAATTTCTCCATGTAAGTGTACGTGAATAGTAGGGTTAGTTTGTTAATTTTAAAGGAATTGTATCTCTCTGTACTATATATGTTATATTTCATAAGGAGTAGATTCCAACAAAACATGGTTGCTGACAATTCCTAAAAAAGTTAATCTCTAGGGATGCCTGGATGGCTCAGTTGGTTAAGCGTCTGCCTTCCACTCAGGTTATGCTCCCAGGGTCCTGGGATCGAGTCCCATGTCGGGCACCCTGCTCAGGGGAGCCTGCTTCTCCCTTTGCCTGCCGCTCCCCATGCTTATACTCTCTCTCTGACAAATAAATAAAATCTTTTGAAAAAACGTTCATCTCTAGTTCCTTAGTGTCCACACACATGCGTGTGTGTAATTGAAATTATATACAGGATCTTGACTACAAAAAGGAGGTTGTTAATTTTGTCCCAATTGTTGTTACCACAAATCTGAAGACTTTTCAGTTTCATACTGAATCAGGTTATTGGTGACTACTGTTTGGATTGATGTATACTTGGAACTAAACTTAGACCAAAGTGGTTGAGGAGAAAGGGAGGTTCATTAAGTTAAGAGAAAAATAGTTGGTATATTACATTAATATTTTAAAAAATTAATCATGTTTGGTTTAATGATGTTTAGTGAAAATTATAATAAGAATTATGACCTTTACAGTTGTGAAGCCCCTAGGTGGCCATTAAAACCAGAAAATAAGACATTTTCTTGAATATGATGATGTATTGATCTCTCTGCTGTAGAAGCCCTACCAATCATACGGTTGTCTGTTCTGTTTTTCAGAGTGCCTTATGAAAAGAAATATGATACTTTTATTCCACTTGAGCCTCTTCCACAAATTCCTACGTGAGTTCTCTTACCATGTTTTTACATTATCCGATCTTTATGAAGTTATCGGTTATTTACAGGTTTCTCCTATGGAGGAGCTCATAGACACCCAACACAGAGAGACCTTTGGTATCCCAGCAGGTGGGGCAGTGTGTATGGAGGGTTTTTGGCGAGACACTTGGAGGGCAAGTACTGTGGAGTCTGGCAGCTGGGTCGCCCACATCTTCAGCCGATAAGATGGACAGCCCGCCAGAGGCCCTGTGTTGTGCTAGGTATGCACTGTGGGGGGTTTATATGGAGCAAAAAGACAGGGTCCCTGATTTCCAAAACCCAAGAGTTGTTGGAAAAGAAAGACCCATGCTTAAATGAGTGCAACCAGGGAGGATGGTTAGAGCTTGAAGAGGCAGAGAAAAAGCCATTGGAATGCTTGAGGGAAGTATCATCCCTCTGATCTCATATTTTAAGTTCAGCTCCATTCTGAACCTCATTTATTTGCCCAAGTAGGGTTTAGACCTAGAAAATGATATGTGTCAGTATAAAAAATTCCACTTTCCAGGGATGCCCGGGTGGTTCAGTGGGTTAGATGACAGACTCTTGATTTTGGCTTGGGTGATGATCTCAGGGTCCTGGGATTGAGCCTGTGTCAGGCTCCCTGCTCAGTGGGAGTCTGCTTGTCTTCCTCTACTCCTCCCTTTGCCCCTCCCCTGCTCTTGTGTGTGTGCTTTCTCTCTCTCTCAAATAAATAAATAAATCTTAAAATAATTTCACTTTTTAAAAAAATTTATTTATTTATTTGAGAGAGGGAGAGAGCATGAGTCGGGGGGTAGGGGCAGAGGGAGAGGGAGAAGCAGACTCCCCACTAAGCAGGGAGCCTGGTGCAGGGCTCAATCTGAGGACCCCGAGATCATGACCCAAGCTGAAGGCAGACATTTAACTGACTGAGCCACCCAGGTGCCCTCCAAAATTTCACTTTCTAATACAAAACAGTCTCACATAAGTATGGCTAGAGTGGGCAAGTGACCCACTGTCTGACCCACCAGAGTCCAGCTGGGAGACCAAACCCTGGAGCTCAGTGGAAATAAAAGCCTTTTATTCCAAACTTGGGGGCTTTAATACCTGCATGATACTGCATTAATACTTGAGGCACATAATTGGGGCCTCCGTGTCTGTACTGTATATTTTTTGTAAACACTCTTCTAGAATATTTAAAATAAAAGTAATTGCCAGGGCACAAAATAAGTCTTTATACATTTAAGAAGACTGAAATCATATCAAGTATCTTTTGTGACCATGATGGTGGGAAAATAGAAATCAATTACAAGAGGAAAGCTGGAAGATTCACAAATAAAATGAAGACTAAACATGTTCTTGAGCAACCAATGGGTCAAAGAAGAAGTAAAAAGAAGAATAAAAAATACTTTCAGACAAATGAAAATGGAAACACAACATACCAAAACTTACGGTATGCAGCAAAAGCAGGTTTAAAAGAGAAGTTCATAGTAATAAATGCCTATGTTAAGAAAAAAGAAAGATATCAAATGAACAACCTAACTTTACACCTCAAGGAACTAGAAAAAGAACAAACTAAACCCAAAGCTGATAGAAGGAAAGAAATAACAAAAACCAGAGGGGAAATAAATGAAATAGAGACTAAAAACACGATAGAAAAAAAATCGATGAAACTAAGAGCTTTTAAAATTTTTTTTATTTATTTACTAATTTTAATGGTTTTATTTATTTGAGAGAGAGAGAGAGTGCTTGCATGAGCAGGGGGGAGGGTCAGAGGGAGAGGGAGAAGCAGACTCCCTGCTGAGAAGGGAGCCCGATGCTGGGCTCAATCCCAGGACCCTGGGATCCCGACCTGAGCCAAAGGCAGACACTTAACCGACTGAGCCACCCAGGTGCCCCAGCCCCTCTATTTTTTTTTTTTAAGTAATCACTATGCCTAATGTGGGGCTTGAACTCATGACCCCTAGATCAAGAGTTGCACTCTCTATTGACTGAGCCTGCTAGGTGCCCCTCTTTTTCTATTTTTGAATGGGATGTTTAATTCATTTTTTAAATTCTTTAATTTTTCTTAATATCTATACTGAAGGTTATGAAAGTGCCTCTGTCCACTGCTTTGCTTATATGTTGTAAATTTTGATGTGTAGATACATATACACATATGTATATATATATATATTTTTTTTTTTTTTTTTTTTTTTTTTAGGGGGGGGGGATGGGGGGGCAGAGGGCGAGGAAATCTTAAGCAGACTTCATGCCCAGCGCAGAGCCCAACTCAGGGCTTGACAGATTTGATTTCACAACCCTGAGATCATGACCTGAGCCAAAATTAAGAGTTGGACACTTAACTGACTGAGCTACCCAGGCACCCCAGATTATCCTTATTTTTTAAAGAATTCTGCAGTTTGTGTTGGTCTCTTCCTTTCGGCTAAAGAATTGCTTAATAGATTTAAAATTTCCGAGTGAAAGAGGTTTTTGATTTTTATTTTGTAATTCAGTTTTACTTTTATCACCTAATGACCAGAAAATATTGTTTTTATTATTTTTATTTTATGGAACTTACCAACTTTTCATTGTGACCTAATACATGCTCAATTTGGGGACTGTCTCTACATACCTTTGAAGGTGTGTCTACTTCATCAGGATGCAAAGTTAGGTACATACCCAGAAGATTTACCTTTTTGGGTTTTTTAAAAAATTTTATTTATTTATTTATTGCAAACGAGAGAAAGGGAGAGTGTGTAAGTGGGAGGGAGAGGGAGAGGGAAAGAGAATCTGAAGCAGACTCTGCACTGAGGGCAGAGCCCAATGCGGGTCTTGATCTCATGACTGGGAGATCATGACCTGACCTAAAACCAAGAGTTGGATGCTTAATCGACCCAGCCACCCAGGCACTCCAGATTTATCTTTTTGATTAAAATTGTTCATTTGGCCTAGTTTGGACTGCAAATGGGTCTGTTAATGTATTTCTATCTTTATTGTTAACTGTAGCCATTAACATTATAAAAATATCTTCCTTTTAGACAAACCAAAACCAGACTCTGTAGAGAACAAACTGGTGGTTACCAGAGGGGAGGTGGGTGGGGGGAGATGGAGTGAAACAGGTGATGGGGATTAAGGCGTGCACCTGTCATGATGAGCACTGAGTAATGTATAGAATTGTTGAATTACTATATTGTACACCTGAAACAAATATAACACTGTAAGTTAACTGCACTGGAATTAAAATTTTGAAAAATCTTCTTTTTCTCATTTAATGCTTTTTGTCCTGTATTATACATTGCCAGATATTAAGATTATAACTCTTACTTTGTTTTGTTTGCATTTGACTAATATACCTTTACCCATTCTTTTGTTTTTAGACTTTTTTTTTTTTAAAGATTTTATTTATTTTGACAGAGAGAGAGAGAGGGACAGGGAGAGAGGGAACACAAGCAGGGCGAGTGGGAGAGGGAGAAGCAGGCCTCCCGCCGAGCAGGGAGCCCGATGCGGGGCTCGATCCCAGGACCCTGGGACCATGACCCGAGCCGAAGGCAGACGCTGAACGACTGAGCCACCCAGGTGCCCCTGTTTTTAGACTTTCAAATCACTTTGTTTTAGGTCTGTCTTTTACACACAGAGTTGGATTTTGCTTTTGTGAGCCAACCTGAAAATTGTTTTCTTTTTTTGAAAATTGTTTTCTTTAATAGCTGAATGAAGGGGCACCTGGGTGGCTCAGTCAGTTAAGCAGCCGAGACTCTCGATTCCGGCTCAGGCCATGATCTCGGGGTTGTGAGATAGAGCTCCGCGCTAACTGGGGAGTCTGCTTGAAATTCTCTCTCCCTCTGCCCCTCCCCCCACTCACGTGCGCACGCATGCGTGCTCTCTCTCTAAAATAAAAAAAAATAAGTCTTTAAAAAAATAGGTGAATTAAGATCATTTGAATTAATGATTTGACAGATTTGATTTCAGTTCTATCATAATATTTTGTTACACTTATTATGTGTATTATATTATTTTTACCATGAGTCTGTTTTCTTTGATTGCTTCAACAAAAGTTGAAAAAAATGATTTCTTTTGATGTTAAGGAATCCTTGTGGTTTTGTTCTAGTGATTCTTTTTTATGCTAGTATCTTCTATATTGCCCAAATAACGTCCTGCTGGTCTTATTTGGGCTTCTGCTATTGGTTTGTCAGCTTTACATGATACCCTTGACTCCCCCCTATTACCTATGTGGTAATCTCTTTTCCTTCCTGCAGGGACTTCCCCATCCCTAGCAGATTTATCAGGGCATTCTTCCCAATCATGGTGCATTTCTCCCTAAATGTATGAAAATTGTAGCCGCCAAAGAGGAAAAGATTCTTCATCTCTTTTCTCTGACTCATCCCAGGAGTCACACAATTCCTGGCACCTCTTGGAACATACAGAGTATAGTCCAGCATCTCTGCAGACTTGGGAGGGTGCCGGGGGTCTGCATTAGCTGAGGCGACAGCAAAACTACAGAAGGCACACTCAGGTGGGATTCTGAAGAGGGCTTAATGAAAGGACTGTTTACAGATGAGTGAACAGGTCAAGGGAAATTATATGGAAGGGCGAAGCCCCCCTGATGTTCTCTCCAGTGGGCCGCTACTACCACTCCCAGGTCTGAACAGCAAGAAGAGTGATCTTGTTGCCCAGCCTGGTGGGAGATGGAGAAGGGCTGTCCAGAGGGGGTTGTGGCAGTAGAGTGCGGCTGTGGCCAGAACTGGGGTACCTCAGGAGATGAGCGGGGGTAGAAGAGCTATGTGAGAAATACCCCAACCTCTGCTTGCTTTCTGGTCTCCTGCTGGTGCCTCCAGTGTGTTAGGGGCACATGGTGGGGTCAAGGTGATGCAAGTTGCAGGGGTCAGCTCTCTGGGCAGAGAAGGGCAGAAAAGAGATCTGGGTTTGGGGTAGAGGGGAATGCTGAACAACTAACATGGTGTTTTATTTCATCACTGGTCTCCTAAGTTGGAGGCCTTCTTACTTTTGAGGATGCAGTACCATATCCCTTGAAGGTGTTTGTACATTTCGCAGCAGACAAAATCAAACTCAGCTGTTGTTTTCTTTCCACAGCTTGCCTTTCTGGGTGAAGGAGAAGGCCAACAGGCTGCAGAATGAGATAAGAGAGGTTGAGGAGCTTGACAATTGGCAACCAGCATCCTCCTTGATGCACGGTTTACTCCTTCCTGGTGGGTTAAAGAACCTTCAAAGAATAGTATAAAAACTGGAGGCAAGCACAGAAAAGCAGGCTTTTGAGAGGCTTCGCAGTGGAGAGGAGAGAAGACAAAGCCTCTCCCAGAGTGGATGGTGTCCCTTGCCCCAACATGGTTCCTTGGGCCTATGTCACGGCCACGCATCGCTGGTTGAGTGTGTTGGTTGAGCACTGTTAGTCTTGTAACAGCCTTTAACTCCGTGCCTTTATCCACAGGTTCTTTGGATTCTGCAAGACAATCCTGAACAGAAACAGGCCCACAGAGCATGTACTGACTGTAGTCTGGAGAGCCTCTTTCAATTGATTGCTTCTGTCAGTGTGACTGCTCTAAATCAAATGTTCGACTTTGATGACTAATCACTGTGCTTTGCTCTTTTTAACTTTATATTTTTGAAAAACTTTCAAACTTTACAGAAAAGTCGTGAGACTCATACAATGAACAAATACCTACGTATCCTTCACCCAGAATCTACAATTGTTAACATTTGTCAAACTTTGTGCGTTCTTTCTCTCTCTTTCATTACTCTTATTATTTTGTGGAATTATTTGAGAATGAGTGGCCGACATCATAACCCGTTACTCCTACATACTATATACTTCAATATGTATCTCCTGAGATCAAGGATCTTCTCCAACAGTTGCAATACAAATACTGAATTGAGGGAACTTAACATTGATGCAATTCTGCTGGTAGATAGCCCACCTTCAGTTTTATTCAGTTAAATTTAGTTTTCGAAGGATGCTCTCAAATCAATGGCAAAATGCAGACACGGAGCTTTCATTAATTTGGTAAAATTGTTCTCATTTTATTAATACTATTTGAGATTTTCTCTACTATTCACTTGGTACATGTTGGAAAAATGTGAAGGCTAGATCTGCACAGGTAATTCATACCACTGTCCTGCAACTCCATTCCCCATTTCTGCAGGATTTGTCCACCCAGCCACGCAGGACTAAAGCTCAATGAGGCCCCAGTCTTGAGTCTTAAGGCCTTTCATCAATCAGGCAAGAAGCAAATATTTGGAGAAAAAATGGGAATAAGAACCAACCATATACAGTCAGGCTGTGACCCTCTGCAGTCAAGCCAGTGACTCAGCATCTTCGTAGCCAATCTGCTCTACTAAGGAGACCTCGCTGGTTGGCTGATGAGGGCTGCAGGTCTGGTCTCCCCAAACCTCAAAGTGGAAAGAGAGAACTGGGGCCCAGACTGACACTCATAATGCCCAAGACACAGATATGGTTTCTTTCCCTGTCAAAGCATTGTTTCTAGACATAGCCAAAGTAAATGAAGCAGGTTTAGAACACAGTACATTCCTGGTCTCTTCATATGGGCCTTTGGACCAACTAGCAGAGAACATGATGGTCTATACCACCAGCAACTGTGTCTGACCGCTCCTTGGGTTGACATCAACATGCCTCTGTGCTGATTCTCTTGTCCTGGGACACGAAGCTCACCCCTAACAAAATCCAGAAAAGACAATAAAACCAAACAATTTAGGAAAGGAAAGAAAAAAGAGGTTGCCAACAGATTTTCTCAAATACATCCACTCCTGAAAAAAGTAATTTTATGTGCTTCTATGAGTTAAAATATAAAAAAGTCAGTTGCAACCATCCGTGTGGATGCATAATGGAGAACACAATATAAATGCAAAAAGTGATTCTGCAGGAATTTCCAGATGGAATTATCTAAGTGGAACAGGAAAGCGCTCTCAGAGGGGACTCTGGTGTTTTGGAGGGAAGAAGTCCTACACAGTAAAGATATTAAGAAAAACAACCAAAGTACAGTTTCAGAAGATGTATAGCAGCCTCTAGATTTCAAAGAGGTCTACATAATTCCTACACGCGGCTCTAAACCAAAGTAGATAGGATTACAAAAGAAAACTATTGAATAATTGACCTCCTGGGGTTGTAGCGCTACATTCCATCTCCTGGAAATCCGGGCAATTTTCACTGGATTTGGGGCGCTCTGTGGGCACATCTCAGTGGCCAGGTCTTAGACCCCTTGGCGTTACCAACAGCCGGCAGGTGAGGAGTCCCACTGCTAACTTTGGGCAGGACATAAATGAATGTGCACGCATCTTTTGGGGAGACTAAGGCATAGAACGAATGGCCAAGTGGGAAAACTATGTGGGTGTCCTAGCTGTTCCAGTCCCCCTTTCTAGGCTCAAAAATGTTGGACCTTTTAAGGTGTGAAGTTCCCCTTCCTCTCACTTTAGGTCCTTGGTAAATAGCATGTGTGTGCAGGTGTGCATGTGGGTGTGTGCGTGTGTTCATTTCCTTAAATAACTGCAGCTCGAAGGCTTAATAGAAACAACCTGTACGTGACATTTCCAAGTAAAGGCACTGGAGTAACAACTTATTGTTGTACACAAGGTATTCTAATTTCAGATCCTGGGAAAAATGAAAACTGGCTCCTGTGGCCTGGCGGGAATATTCTGTTTAGTGCTAGTGGCTCTGAAGTCCAAATAAGCTAAATGAAGACCATTCCCAGGCTGTTTCTATACTCTCTGCACTCTCAGTTGTCAAAATGTTAAGATTTTAGAATGTTAAACTTTTACAATTCCACACACGATTTATGAATATTCTGTATAATTCCTTTCATTGTCTACATTTCCAGTATGAGGTATCCAGTTTGATTAGACTGTTTCCTTTTGCTCTTAGGCATTTGGCCCTCAAAAGCCGGGTGGATAAAAGCCTTATTTATAGGATTTGACTTGCCAGAGTATGTTAGAGCTGGAGCTCCTCTAGATTATGCCAGTGACTGAGAGGCTGGAAAATCAGGACAGAGTGATGCTTGACCTGAAACTGAGCAATGGGCTTGATGTGGGATGGTGCACCTCTTAGGGGGTCTACTGGCCAGGTTCCCAGTGGGCTCTGGGAAAGGACATGGGAGCCCATTTGGTGTCCTTCCAATGCTGGGGAACTCTATGAAAGATTATGGTGTGAGCTTACTGTGGGAATGAGGGGCCCTTACTGACCTGAGGAGCCAACACTGAGGCTCCCAAACCCGGATTTTGTAAGAAATACATATGTGAGAAGTAAACATTTGTTAAAGCGCATGGAGTGACCCAGCCTCATATCAAACGAGAAGCCAAATATCCCAAAGACTTGTCTTATGAGGAAATGTGTTGGTCTTCACCAAATAGGGGAACGAGGTGGGGGCAGTTTTCAGTGGTGATGGTGTGCACATGGCTCTGGTCATCTGGTTAGAAATGTGTTCTTTTCTTTGGGTACAGTGTGGGTTGGAGTAAAAATTGGGGTCCTTTTAGAAAGGGAGGACAGAATGGACACATGAGGCATAATTACACTGAAAATTATGTTTTTTATTTGAAATTCAAATTTAACTGGGAGTTCTGCATTTTTATTTGCTAAATCTAGCAACTTACAGAAGTGGCACAAAGGAGATGGATTTGAGGTCTAACTAGGAGGTAAAAGGGCAAGACTCCAAGATAATTTGGATACAGTTGGAGGGGCGGAGTCGTGGGAAAAGAACAAGTGGCCACAAGGTGGATGGTGGTGCTCTTGCCAGGGTGACATGTGGTGTCCAGCCCATGTGGCATCTTTTTTTTTTTAAGATTTTATTTATTTATTTGACAGAGAGAGACACAGCGAGAGAGGGAACACAAGCAGGGGGAGTGGGAGAGGGAGAAGCAGGCTTCCCGCAGAGCAGGGAGCCCGATGCGGGGCTCGATCCCAGGACCCCGGGATCATGACCCGAGCCGAAGGCAGACGCTTAACGACTGAGCCACCCAGGCGCCCCAAGCCCATGTGGTATCTTTATACACTCAGAGGAAGATGCCATCTTGGTGGACACAGTCCTGTGGATGCACTGCTTGGTAAGCAGCGTGCAAGCTAGATTTCGGCCTCCTTTTGTCCCTTGTGCAGTGAACTACTTATACTACCATACGTGGCAGCCTGGTACTATTTGCTGAAATAAGGAATGCTGGAGAAGGATAGGCTTTATGGAGGAGCTCAGTTTTGGAAAGTTGAATTTGAGGAAGCTCTGACACACATAAGTGGAACTGTTTGGGATGTAACTGGGTATATGGGTCTGGGGTCTGGTACATGAACATAGAGAAGTCTTCTTGTGAGAAATATAAATCCCAAGTCTGTGCCATGTGGATACAGGGTCTAGATATAAATTACCTGATCACAATATTGATCCCAAACTGAGAAATAAGCTCAAAAAGACTGTTGAGCCTCTGTGGCCTGAGAAAAAACAAAATCTCTTTGGGAACACTTTGCCACCTCAGGACACAGGGGACTTCCTAGAAATAATGAATATGAGCACCCGAGGGGGGGGGGGAAGAATTACAAACTACAACTGGATCCACCACAAAGAAGTGTCAGTAAGTGAAATCCAAGCCAATTTAGCATCATGGTATGAATTACTAGCATTTAGGGTGCATGGAATACCATTTCTACCCAGACATTAGCCTCTTCCTACATTAGCTGAGGAGTCTCTAAAGGGAAGGGAGAGGCTTAGGGGTAGCAATCTGGTAGACAGGGCAGGGCTAGAGGTTTTATCTTGAAGTTATATTAGCAAAGTAGCACAGTGTTTCTACTAAAATTCCATCTGTTTATTTGGGGAGATGATGAAGATTTTGAGGGTGGTTATCCCCAGCCCTTAATGGCTTGGTGTTGTCACAGGCTTCTGACCCTAACTTTAGCCCTTTCCTGCACAGTATGATGGTAAAAACAAGAAGGAAACTAGAATTTTGATTGTTTTCTTGGCTAAGCAAAGTTGGTCTAGTCAGAGCTGGCTCCTCAGGAAGGAATGAGAGGTGGGAAAATGGGGGACAATGCAACCTACAAACCCTCCTGCTAACATCTACTCCTTTGTAACTGGATGGACCTCCAGCTTCTTTTCCCTGGGCCAGATTTTCCCCAGTTGTGTTTCCTAAATATCAATAGATATTATAAGAAGAAAGGTTTCCAGGGTCAAACGAGTTTGGAAATGCTATATTAAAAAGGGAGGGTAGAGGGCGCCTGGGTGGCTCAGTTGGTTAAGCGACTGCCTTCGGCTCAGGTCATGATCCTGGAGTCCCGGAATCGAGTCCCACATCGGGCTCCCTGCTCGGCAGGGAGTCTGCTTCTCCCTCTGACCCTCTTCCCTCTCGTGCTTTCTATCTCTCATTCTCTCTCTCTCTCTGAAATAAATAAATAAATTAAAAAAAAAGGGAGGGTAGGGACGTCTGGGTGGCTCAGTTAGTTAGGTGCCTACCTTCGGCTCAAGGCATGATCCCAGTGGGTGGCCTTGCTTGGCGAGGAGCCTACTTCCCCTTCTGCCTGCCACCCCCCTTGCTTGTGCTCTCGCTCTCTGTCTCTCCCTCTCTAACAAATAAATAAAATCTTAAGGAAAAAAAAAAGGGAGTGTATTCATTTCCTAGGGCTGCTGTAACAAAGTACCACAAAGTGGGTGGCTTACAAGAAGATAAATTTATTCTCTCACAGTTCAGGAGGCTGGAAGTCCGAAATCAAGGTGTCAGCAAGGTTGGTTCATCCTTGGATGCTCAAAGGGAGAAGATATTCCATGCCTTTCTCTTAGTTCTGGTGTTGCTGGCCATCCTTGGCTTTCCTTGACTTGTAGATGCATCATTCATTCCAAGCTCTGCCTTCTTTTTCATATGGGGTTCTCCCTGTGTGTCTTGTCTCTTCTTTTATAAAGACACCAGTCATTGGATTAAGGTCCACCCTACTCCAATATGACCTCATCTTTACTTGATTACATCTACAGAGACGATTTCCAAATAAGGTCATGTTTACAGGTATCAGGGATTAGAACTTGGAACATATTTGTTTGGGGTGCACAATTTAACCCACGACAGGGAGAAACAAATTTCTTCATCTTACAACTTCTCTACTGGTTTTGATTTTGGCAACTGTGTAAAAGGGAGTGAATAGAGCATGCTGCCTTTTTCAAATTCAAAGAATTATAAAACACTTCTTTATTTTAATGGAGTGTCCCCGTGCAGCCAGTGCTCTGAGGAACATATGTGGGTGAGTGAGGAAGAAGTGGAGTCTCTTTCTCATTAAGCTTCTGTCTAGAAATGACCACTCACTTTCTTAAAGATCACAGTGACTGACTGTATAGTCTTGTTGCTTGATGATGGCTGCTTCTTATGGCTACCATGCCAGAGATCCTTGGCAGCCCCTGGGGTGGCATGGCCTCTGTGGGGGTCCTGAGTCCTGGCTGATGAGGTTGGGGTGATATGGTGGGGGTGCTGGCCAATCCATGCCATACTGGAGGACAGCCTCTTGTGTTCATGGCTCTACGGTCTGGTTTTAGACATCCTGGAACTGGCATGATGTTGCATTTTCTGAATCCTCAAGTGAGACATGCAGTCTGCATGTTCAAGGGTGCCTTGGAGGACATTTGACAGGGCTGCTTTGTTCCAGTGGGCAGGTTGTACAAGGCATGATCCTAGGGGGCACAATTTACGTCGTAGACATGGTAGATCTCTTTCCTGTATTTTATCTCTTATTTCCAAAACATCAGCATTTTGTGATAATTTTCCAGCAGGTATTAATAAAGTGCCTTGAAGAAGCACCTTTTTCTAATTGGTACAAAGGTTTACATATAGGGTAAATGTGGTCCTGAGTGAGAAGGAGAAACCATCATCATGGACACTTGTAATGTTAGATCTGAAATGGTTCTTGAGAGAGGACTGGTCCAAATCTGATTTGTTAGGAATCTTGCTTATAAATAATAAAAACCCAACTCCAACTGGCTAAAGCCAGAAAGGGAACTAATCATAACTCAAGAACAGGAATGCACCTAAGACCGAGGAACGTACTGGATCCAGGGACTCCGGCATAGTCAAGACCTACCTCTGTTGTTTTATACTCTCCTCTCTGCTTCTCTGGAACTTGCTTTCTTCCCTTCTTAGTCTACATCATACAGAAATGTGGTGACAGACAACTCCTGGGTGTCACGTGTTAGAGATTCATTGGCCAACAGAGAGACTGGTCTTTTCTGGGTTCCAGTATTAAAATTCCTGGGGAGGAGACTTAATTGGTTCAGCTTTGATCAGATCAATCAAATGGCCAGTGGTGTGTGTGTGTGTGTGTGTGTGAGAGAGAGAGAGAGAGAGAGAGAGAGAAAGAGAGAAAGAGAAGGAGAGAGTGAGAAAGAGTGAGACACTGTAGCCACAGTAACTGAGTGGATGATGGGAGCTGGGCTGGGCAGGAGGTAATGGTCACACATCCTACAGAGAAGCATTGCAAACAGAGGTCCAGAGACAGAAAATGGCTTGTCACTAGTCACACAGACAGTTGATAGCAGAGATAAGAGTGGACTGAGATCTTACATGGAGTCTGTGTGTCCTTCATAAGCCAACATTTCTTTCTCTCAACAAAGTAGTGATTTTATTGGTACAACTTCCTATTTCAAGGCAAAGAAATTTAACAAAAATGTAATCAGAAAATTCCGTAGCTTTTCCAGAAGAGGCAAATGAAGAAATGAAGAAATAGAAAGAGAAAGGCATTATATAAATATTCAGATGTTCCCAGTCCACTAAATATTTTCATACCTTCCAGGACTGGCACCAAGGGGATGTTTTAAAAGGGCAAAGGACACTGAGTGAGTCCCTGGGAGGCAGAATGGCAGTCTGACAATCTCTACCTCATTGGGTTTTAGGTATATCTCAATTAATTTGCCACCCAAATTTATGAGGTAGTTTTTTTTTTTAAGATTTTATTTACTTATTCATGAGAGACAGAGAGAGAGAGAGAGAGAGGCAGAGGGAGAGGCAGGCTTCCAAGGAGCGGAGAGCCCGATGCGGGACTTGATCCCAAGACTCTGGGATCATGACCTGAGCCAAAGGCAGACACCCAACCACCTGAGCCACCCAGGCGCCCTATGAGGTAGTTTTTAACTCCACTTTTCAGATGAGGATACTGAGACTCCGCAAGGTTATTACCCAAGCTGATGAGGGAGCCAAGATTTCAATCCAACCCGAGTTTGTCTAATACCAGTGCCTATCAATGGTAACTCTTTATCATCAATCCATATAGACTTAAGAGCGATGTATGACAAACTCTGACAAGATATTTTTGCAGGTTTCTGGGACAATCACCGATCATCCGGGGTTGTCCTTCTTGTAACAATAGCTGCCATTTTGGGGCGTAGTTATTATGTATCAGATACTGGGCTAAGTTCATGATCCCATTTAATCCTTAGGACAACCCTATGAGGTTGCTATACTATTACCTCTATTTTACAGATTAGAAAAATAGTCTTAAATAAAATATTTCCTTTTCCTGAGTATTCTGCGAACAAATTCCTATTAGTTAAATGCTTAATAAAGTGCTAAGTTAATAAATTAACAAAGCTCTTCTTAGAGCCCCTGGGCCAATTTCGCATGCGTGACGTTCCCTCTCTTCGCCACTAGGTGACGTCACGATCAATCCCACCTCAACCTTCCCTGCTAAGAGGCACCGGCGATATCTCGCGAGAGCCGTGGTTTCCTCCAACCTGTTTTGGGCATGCGCGCGGCGTAGAGCCCTTTAAGCCAGAGGGGTTTGATGGTTTTCTATCAGTCTTCCTAGAGTAGAGCTTTCACAACAGGGCACTTATTCCTTTCAGCAACCGGGTTCTCGCGAGACTTGCTTCTCTGCTCTCCCCCCCTCCCCAGCCTTGCGCCTGCGCAGATCTCTTCAAACCAGAAGGTCGCGCTTGGAGGAAGTGGCGGCTTTAGGTCCCGTGGCCGCAGCGCCGTTACTACTTAAGTGAAGCTCCTCTCGGCTGCTTGCCGAGACACCCCACAGCCAAGATGCCTCGAATTATGATCAAGGGGGGCGTATGGAGGAATACCGAGGTAAGTCCCCTTTTCCCGCCGTCCGCTGCCCTCCGCCCCCTTTGGCAGCTTTTGCGCACGCGCGCGGAGGTCGGGGAGGCGAGGAGGATGCCTTGCTTGGTCTGCATGGGCGGGGGGGGGCACCGCGGGGCGGACCCTCGGGGTCTTAATCTGGTGTCCGGCCCTGCGTTATCTGAGCACCCCAAGGACGGGGACTGTGATTTAACCGCTTGACGACGTGCGAGGCACTTGTTAGGCCCTTAATGAATATTTGTTGAATTGAGGACGTGCCCCCGCCCTTTAGGAACTCGCAGTGTAGAGGGGGCGGGGCAGGATATCAGTGATAGTTGGTAATCTGGAACGCTCCCGTCCCTCAGCCTGGGTACGGTGTTGCCTCTCTGATAACTCAAATATAGAGAAGTGCTGTGGCCACAACTTTGTTTCTTCGTTGACTTCCTTGCAGAGGGGAAGCAGCTTGAGTGCCAAGTTGAGAGCTCATTTATGCCCGCAACCCTCTTGTTACCTGTTATCAAGGCATAACTTTTCTGTCATCACGAGAGATCCAAGGCCTGTCTCTTCCTGTCACTCCGTCTCAGCCAGGATAGAAACCAGATAGGACAAACTGCTTACAGTAGTGTCTTTGCTTCCAGAAATACAATGGATGATGCCAATGACTAGCAGAAAGGCAGTGGTGAAGGAGTAAGATGCAAATAAGATTTTTGTGCAGTTTGTATTCAGAGTGCACTGAATTTGTCATTTTCCTGAGCACATTATATCTTTTTAGGCAGTCTTTTTACTTCTTGTGCCTTCTTGGAATGTCCTACTGCTTGACATCTTTCTGACCATCCTTCAAAACTGTTAAAAACTCTTGGAATTTTTGCCCAGTCACTCTGTAAAAATAAGTTACAACCCCAGTGGTCCCATGGCACCTCTTTCATCCATTTGGGATAGCATGCTTTACCCTTTTGCAAGGATCACATTCTTCTGTGTGATGCTGATAAGTTTTTTAACCTCTCAGCCTCAGTTTTCTAATGGGAATCATCATCATCATCATCATCATTTTCATCATCTTCTTCTTCTTCTTCTTCTTTTGAGGATTAAATGAGTCAACATTTAGAACAGTCTGGCACACAGGAGTCTTTCAGTGAGTGCTAGTTGATAACTGCTTTTTCCCAGCAGGCAGCACCGCAAGAGGACCAGATCTTGGAATCCCTAGAACCTAGGACAGTAACCAATATGAAATAGGTTGTTTGGCAAATGTTTGCGGAATGAATCTAGTAGGGTGGATAACTGCTATATGTACTTAGTTGAAGATGTATTTAAGGCTAGCAGTATTGTGACAAAGTTACACATAAAATTCGTGACAGCCTTGTCTCACAGCTTGCACAGAGGAACCAGGGTGTTTAAATTGGGGAAGAGATGACTTCTGGGGGAGAGACAGATGTACAAAATCAAGTAACAGCCGGAATCCTGTGTAGTGGCCAAAGCCCTGCCGTCTTTTTAAATCTCTGATGATGGGGGGGGGGCTGTGGGGGTGTGGAATGGGGTGGAATGGCTCATGTATGAGGCATGTATCTCAAGTTCAATGTGGAAAAAGGCCTAACAGTAAAAAGCCCCAAATGCCTTCCTCTATTGCTCTGTTATCTTTGGGGTCTGTGGCTTACCTTTCTGGACTCCCCTGGAATTGGTAAATTCCATATCAGAATGGGTTCCTTGGTGAAACAGTAACTAGAGCCTGGAGGAAGAACTGACTGGTGTGGCAGGGAAGAAATACTTAATTCCTAGTTTAGACTTGAAATGTGGATTTTTAGGTCAAAGCAGGGGTTATGGGACTGGAGAGAAAATGATATTTGTAAACTGGAGTGGAGAATGGATTCACCGGAGTCTTGACTTGCTTCTTGAGGGCTGGATGAGGCCTATTTCACTCTCTTTTTCTAAGTATGCAAGACCTGGTACAAGGTAGGTGTTCAGGAAATGTTTTTTGAATGAATAAATAGATGATTGAGCTGTATCCTTTTGAGGAGGATGACAGCCAGACATTGGAGAGTACTTTTTGTTAATCACCGCCAAGTAGGGTTTCTCAGATTGGCCAGTAGTCCCAGTTTATTGGGGTGGGGGAGGGTTTGTGTATAAGGAGATGTTGGATGTCCTTCTGAGGGATTTCTTCATAATTTTTTGCGTTTTGCCAATTCTGATTTGTTGTTTATTATTATAGTAAACGAAGTTCTTGTACTTTTTCCCCCCTTACCTGGGGGTGTGTGTGTGTGTGTGTGTGTGTGTGTGTATGTATGTATGTATGTGTTTATGACTTTCTCTTTCTCCCTAGCAATCCTGTCAGAGTTAATTTAAATTTTGTCTTTTGTCACTTAGAATTTTGTGATGAATATATTGTTTTTCTTTGACAATTTTTTTAGGATGAAATTCTGAAAGCAGCGGTAATGAAATATGGAAAAAACCAGTGGTCTAGGATTGCCTCACTGCTGCATAGAAAATCAGCAAAGCAGTGCAAAGCCAGATGGTATGTACCACTTAATGAGTGGAAAGCAGAAAGCGACCTTAATTATGATGAGGAAAATGTCAGTTCTTTGAACCTTGCCAAAGAAAGCAGGCAGTGTGATGGAACAGAAAGTATGGAGTGGGAGATGAGAATTTAGATTTAAGCCTTAGCTGTCACTTTTTTCCTTTGTGATCTTAGGCAAACCATTTTTCTATCCCCTCTTTCCTGTCCCTGTTTTCTCCCAGTTGGGATAATAATACTTGGCCTTAACTGATGGAGATACGAGATTCAAACAAGTTAATGTACTTGAGTGTTTTGTGAAGCATAAAATAAATTTACTTTCTGTACAATACTAAAATTTGCTTTAGTACTGTAAATGGATTGCGTTCCAAAAGTTTATAAGTTGATTTAGAACTTACTTTCCTGAAGAAATTAATGATAAATAATGGTTAATTCTCTAGGCTGGCTCACAACTGGCTGAGTTTCCTTATTAATACAGTTGAAATACTGTTTTTTTAAGATTTTATTTATTTCAGAGAGAGGGTGAGAGAGAGCGAGAGCGCGTGCGTGCAAGCATGAGCAGGGGGAGGGGCAGAGGGAGAAGCTGACTTCCCGATGAGCAGGGAGCCCAGTGCGGGGCTTGATCCCAGAGCCCTGGGATCATGACCTGAGCTGAAGGCAGATGCTCAACCGACCGAGCCACCCAGGTGCCCTAATACAGTTGAAATATTGTATATTTGCTATTAAGCTCTTGGCATGAGTGATCTGGCCCCAGCCTTGACCCATGTGGTACTAGGATCGTATTTTGGATTGTACAGGAGTGACTTAATTTCCTAGGCACCTGGGTGGGAGAAAGGATCAGAGTGTAGAGGTTGGATCCCAAAAAGGAAGATGGTCCTCAGCCTGAAGAAGTTTTGATTTCTGCTTCTCTCAGTGGAGTTAAGCTCCTGCTCCAATATTTAGTAAGGCTTGTATCGTACTTGCCAGCTATGTAGACTGGATGGAAAAGGTGGGTTGGGTGGTATGATAGGAAAGATAGAGGATGGCATAGTAGTTTTATTTAAATTTAAATCCAAATAAAGCGTATGATGTTGGAAAGCCATTTAATGAGTGTAAGTCAGGTACTCGAAGTAAACCAAGGTGTTGGGAAATGAATCAAAGTATGAGACAGTGTTTTGAAAACTAGAAACACTAAAAATGTGAGGTGTTATTGTCTTACTTCAGATAATTTCAAAGCCTCTAATAAAGTGTAAAATGAATGGAAACAGTGAGAAAGAAGCCATATGATCATGTTTCAGTTAGGTTACCTTTTTCAAGCATTACTAGTCTTGCATAATTAACATACAGTAGAATTTGGTGACTTAGAGAATATTGAGTGGGGTAAAGTTAGTCAAATAATGAACATTTTGTTGTGAACAAAGAACAGCTTTAATAATTGAAGGCTGAGAGTTAGCTTGTGTTTTTCAGACAGTAGAGGTTAGTATATCTAATGTGTAAGTAGGATATTCACGCTAGGTGTCCAATCAATGTATAAAATGGTATCTTTTTAATAGGTACGAGTGGCTGGATCCAAGCATTAAGAAAACAGAATGGTCCAGAGAAGAAGAAGAAAAACTCTTACACTTGGCCAAGTTGATGCCAACTCAGTGGAGAACTATTGCACCAATCATCGGAAGAACAGCTGCCCAGTGCTTGGAACACTATGAGTTTCTTTTGTAAGTCAGTTTCCAAAAGCAGTATTAAAATATATGTATATCTCCTGAATGAGACTGAATAAACTTTTAGCATGTTCTGTCTTTGCAGATCGGAGTAAAGACAAAGGAGCTAAAGCTATTGAATTATATATAAGTCTCATGTGATTGATTAAGATTATATACTTGTTATATATATATATTTTTAAGATTTTATTTATTTGACAGAGACACAGTGAGAGGGAACACAAGCAGGGGGAGTGGGAGAGGGAGAAGCAGGCTTCCTGCTGAGCGGGACCCCGATGTGGGGCTTGATCCCGGGACCCTGGGATCATGCCGGAGCTGAAGGCAGATACTTTAACCGACTGAGCCACCCAGGCGCCCCTTGTTACATATTTTTTAAAAGAATAATTTGAACGTGTTAGGCTAATCATATATATTTATTCTAGAAAATCGGGGAAAAAGTAGTAAGAAAGCAAAAAATCACCCATAATCACGTTGCTGAGAGTTAACCAGGACCTCTTGGTTCTTCATTAAAAGTTTTTTAATTTGTATAGCTTTTGTGCATTTGTGATTAAGGAGCTGCTTAGATTGTATTTCATAGTGAATGGAAACACTCACTGAAATTAGAATTTTAATACCGTTTCTTTCAGGTGAAGCAATAGTAGAATCACTTTATTTTGTGAATGCCCATCTGTTGGGTTTTTGAAAGAAAAGAGTACCAGCGCTAGGAAACCTGGTTTTCTAAGACTGAATAGTTTGATAGTGTGACTAACTTCTCTGGGCCTTTTTCTAGGGATAAAGCTGCACAGAGAGACAATGAAGAGGAAACAACAGATGATCCACGAAAACTTAAACCTGGAGAAATAGATCCAAATCCAGAAACAAAGCCAGCAAGGCCTGATCCAATTGATATGGATGAGGGTGAGTATATGCACCTGAGGAATTTATTTCTTTGGTAACCATAGATTCCTCCAGTCTCTTTTTAACTCTTTGAGTTTCTTTCTAAGCTCCTCTGACTTTTTAGAACCCCAGTTCTGTTTGCAGTTATTATTCTCTTTCTAAATGTGTCCAGTCTTCTGTGACAAAGTAATTGCTCTTTCTGGACACTGTGTCTTTTAACTTTCGATTTTTCAATTCATGTAATAAATGAAGCAGCGTAATACTACTAGACAGATTTCCTAAAGGCTAGTGGTAAGCACTTGAGGATTCTGTTTTCTCATTCCCATTCCATGGAGAGAGGCAGCAACAAGAAGACTGGATTTGGGGTTCCAGTCCTGTTAACTACTTTGACTTCAGGCAGGTAATTTCATCTTTGTGGAAAGGCAGCACTGCAGTGCTATGAGGCCGACTTATGATCCCTTTTTCAGACATTGAATCAAGAATCAGAGGAACTGGATTTTAGACTCAGCATCTGCCACTTACTAGCTCTTTGACCTTAGGCAAGTCATATAATCTTTCTGAGATTTGAGTCTCTTTCCTGCCAGATAGAGAGTAATAGTTATCTTACCCCACAGGGTTGTTGTGAAGCATTCAGTGAATATTTGTTGAGATTTAAAAATTTTAAAGTTTAGGGCGCCTGGGTGGCTCAGATGGTTGAGTGTCTGCCTTCGGCTCAGGTCATGATCCCAGGGTCCTGGGATCGAGTCCCGTGTCGGGCTCCCTGCTCCTTGGGAGCCTGCTTCTCCCTCTGCCTCCCTCTCTCTCTCTGTCTCTCATGAATAAATAAATAAAATCTTTAAAAAAAAAAAATAAAAATTTTAAAGTTTAAAGGTAGTGGTTTCCACCTGCATCATTGTCATTTGGTGAACTTTTAAAAACATAGGTACCAGGGCTTCTCCAGGAGATCTGAGTCAGTAAGCTGGAGTATGGAAAGGGTAATTCTGGAATCTGAGTTTTTAAAAATTAATTAATTTTTAAAAAATGTTTCTTTTTTTATTTTTAAGATTTTATTTATTTATTTGACAGAGAGAGACACAGCGAGTGAAGGAACACAAGCAGGGGGAATGGGAGAGGGAGAAGCAGGCTTCGCGCTGAGCAGGGAGCCTGATGTGGGGCTCGATCCCAGGACCCTGGGATCATGACCTGAGCCGAAGGTAGATGCTTAAAGACTGAGCCACCCAGGCGCCCCTGAGTTTTTTTTTAAAGTTCCCTTGTGATTCCACTGGACAGCCTTATATAGGAATTACTCTAAGGCATCAGTAATGAAATCTGTTTTACTCTGGGAGCCATGGAAATGTATTGGAAGAGAGAAATAGAGGGGAAAAAGGTGTATCTAATTGAGATTATCAATTTCTTTATAATTAAATAGTAGTCTTTATAATAGTTTTTCATGATTGGTGCTGTGCCAGCTAGTTACGATGATGAAGGATATAATTATATGATAAATATCCTTTACCTGTTATATTTTATTTAGTTCTTCTCAACATTCCTGTGAAATAGGACTTGTTATTCTCTTTTTATAGATGATAAACATGCCCAGGGAGGGTAAATAAATTATCCAGGGTCACATAGCTAGCAAGTGATGGGCCTAGTTTTTAACTTCGGTTTTTCTGACTTCAAAACCCAAGCTATTACCATTATGTTCTGCTATATAATGATTTACATTTATGGTTTTTCTCTTCTTAAGCAATACAGTGTGTCTCTCACATACCTTGCTTATGTTGGAGAACTTAGTTTTTCTTCTCTTTATTTTTGCAGATGAACTTGAGATGCTTTCTGAAGCTAGAGCCCGTCTGGCAAATACTCAGGGAAAGAAAGCCAAGAGGAAAGCAAGAGAGAAGCAATTGGAAGAAGCAAGGTGTGGTTGTTTCCATCTATAGTTGAACAATTAGTCTGTGCATTTTTAGGCCCAGTAAAACTGATATATCAATTCTGTTGGGTGAGTAATAATTAGAATTGTCCAATTCCAATTACGCTAATATTCTTTAGTTCCTTTATATTTTGGAAAAGTTTTTTAAAGTTTATTTTTTTAAATGTTTTATTTATTCATGAGAGTCAGAGAGAGAGAGAGAGAGAGAAAGAGAGGCAGAGGGAGAGGGAGAAGCAGGCTCCCCGCAGAGCAGGGAGCTTGATGCCGGACTCGATCCCAGGACTCTGGGATCATGACCTGAGCTGAAGGCAGACGCTTAACCATCTGAGCCACCCAGGCGCCCTAAAGTTTATTTTTTTAGTAATCTCTACACCCAGCATGGGGCTTGAACTCACAACCCCAAGATCAAAGAGTTGCATGCTCCTCTAACTGAGCCAACCAGGCACCCCATACTTTGGAAAAGTCTTATTTTCCCCCTTAACCATTGTAGAATAGATACAGGGGAAAAATGTAGTTGAAAAGATGTTGTAAGAAGTAAAAGATGCTGGCAGCGGTAATGTCCAGATAGTCATTTGATATGTTAATTTGTTCTGTTAACATAGGAGAGCTTCATTTGTTATAGCCATCTTGGAGTCAGATGGCTAGAGGACACACAAGGCTATGTGACTTTTGCATGATTGCCACTTAATCTTTTTGATTAGTATTGTGCAGGCACTGGCTGTGAAATAGGAAACTTGGCTGAATGTAGAAGGAGTTAATGAGGCTTGAACCAAATTTTAGGCTCTCAGAAATTTTCATTTAAAAAGTGAGTGGAATTAAGTATTGCTGTCTGTTCAAGGTTTTCTCCACTTTCCCCTTCCTTTTTCCTTTTGGTTAGATCCATGATTGATATAATTTCTAATGGCCCAGAAACCAAGATGAAGTGGATAAAAGGAAAATAATTCTGTATAAGAGCTTATTAGCTTTTGGAATTCAGGCATTGGAATAACCTTCTCAGCCTTCACAGCTGCCTTTTTGGTCCCCATACTGGGAAGTGCTTCCTGACTTGATGACTAGCATGTGATAGTTTCCCTAGTAATGACTCTGAGGTTCCAGATCCTGGGAGGGAGGATTCATGCTTGAGGATGCTTGTTGGCATAGCTGGCCAGTCACTAGACCAAAATAGTTACCTAAGGGGGGTATGAATGGCCTGGAACAGTAAACCAAGAGGAGATGCTCAATTTTCTCCCCAGTTTCAGTCGTTTTTCTCTTTTTTACACTATTTAAGATTAAGTAATGTGAGTAGAGTTGAAAAAAATTCACTTTTTCATTTTTGTCCATTGGTGTTTGGAGACCAAATATTTTGAGCCTTTTAACCATGTAGATTGGGCCAAGGATGCTTCTCTCTGGGTATAACTGGTATTGCTTGCTTTAAATACTGTTCTGCAGATTTAAATCTGTACTATCTCGTAGATTTTCTTGTAGAATCTATAAGTCTTAACTTGTGTTGTACGTGTATCTTAGATTGGTTTGTATGCAAAATACATTACAGGCCTGTTTCCTTTTTTAATGCTAAATTACAGATCTGTTTTAAAGCTTTTTATTGATTATAAAAGTAATACACTTTTCCTCCCATGTTGTACTATTTTCTCTTTGGGGGGAGTGGTTGATACGATGCTTTATGGCTTGGTTTTATTCACTTAGCGTGATATTGTAAAGGTTTTCTGATGTCATTTGAAGTCTTTATTTCCCTTATTTAAAGAATGAAATTACTTTACTTTGTAAATGTTTCCTTGCAGACCTTTCTTATAATGCAGAGCTGCATTTATGTGTCTACATACACACGCAGTAACATTTGTATAAAATTGGATCATATTGTATATGCTGTTTTGATGAGAAGTTAGCTGTTAATCTTATTGGAGTTCCCTTGTAAGCCATGAAATCATCTTTTCTCTTGCTGCTTTCAAGATTTTCTCCTTGTCTTTGGCTTTTAGCATTTTTAGCATGATGTTTGTTTGCGGATTTCTTTATTTTGTCTGACCTGGAGTTTGTTGATTGTTCTGGATGTGTAGGTTCAGTAAATTTGGGGAATTTTCAGCCATTATTTCTTTGAATATTTTATTCTCCTTTCTCTTTCTTTTTTTTGGTATTCCTATTGTGCACATGTTGGTTCACTTAATGATGCCCCATATTTCTGTGAGGCTCTGTTCCTGTTTCATTTTCTCCTTTTTTCCAGATTGTATAATCTTTACCCAATTCTTCTGTAGGTTCACACCTACTGTTGAGCCCCTCTAGTGAAGTTTTCCTTTTAGCTTTATACTTTTCAACTCCACAGTTTGTATTTGGTTATTTCTGTCTCTTTACTGATTTTCATCATACCTTCCTTTGCTTCTTTAATCACAGTTTCCTTTTGTTTTTTGTTGAAGTCTGTCTACTAAATCTGACAGCTGGTGGTTCTCACTGGCAGTTTCTGTTGCCATCTGTTGCCAGCTTTTTTCTGGTGTATGGTCATGCTTTCCTGTTTCTTTGTGTGTTTCAAATTTTTTTGTTGGGAACTAGACACTTTAGATGGTATATTGGAGCAATTCTGGGTACCATGTTCTCCCTACCCCCAACTTATTATATTATTTGTTTGCTTGTTTAGTGACTGTGGGTTATTTTAGTGAAGTCTCTTCTCTCCTTCCCTCCCCTCAGAAATGTAAAGCCTCTGATGTTGCTCCTCATGGAGGCTGCGGTCTTGGGTATGCCCACAGTCACCCTGGGATGATGTGGTTTTGACCATACTTTGACATCTTTTTCCCTGGCTGCACCCAGTTTTTAAACTCTTCTAATTGCCAGCTGATTGCTGTATTGTTTTCAACAATGTCGTGGGGCACAAATTGTTCCACAAACTGATCCAGTTACACTTGGGCTCCTTGGAAGGGATAGTTTCAGAATTAACCTTCAGGTCAGGTATTTGTTCTGACCCCAGGAAGGCCCTCCCATTTTTTTCTTTCTTTGTTTCTCTCTGGCAAACTAGTGGGCCTGTAGTTTAGCCTGTATCTTCAGTGAATCTGCCAGTTTCTTCCCTGTTACCGTTCACAAGTTCCACTGTTCTTGAGAGTGCTCTTAGGCTTGAACATTTTCTCCATACTCTGTGGCAAATGAAGTCAGTTTCTTTTGGGGGAGAATTGGAGTTCTCTGTTCTACGCCTGGGCTCTGGTGTGTTTGTCTTTGAATGACATCCTCACCGTAGGAGCTGAATGCTAGGTGTGGGCAGCAACCGCAGGTCTCCATGGCTTGCTTCTCCTACTATGGAAGCCTCATCCCTCAAGCTGGGGCAAGGGCTACTTACTGGAGCACCAATATTCTTAACAGCATTGTCCCAAGGTAGAGCCTCTATTTGGGCAGAAGAAGGAAGTGGCCCCGGTCTGGGCAACGCTTGTTGGAATTTAGCCTCTGCAACAGGTTTCTGGAGGCAGGATGGGAATTGCTGATGTTCTGCCCCTCCTGGAATGAAAGCCCTCCTATTGGGAACTAGAGCTGGGGGCGGGGGGGGGGGAGAACCTTGTGTTTTTGGCTGCATCAGTGTGGAGTAGAGTTTCTATCTCCCAGACCTGAGAGGGGGTAAGAGAAGAGGAAATGGGTCTTAATTCAGCTACCACGCTTTTTTTAAACTGAATTTTACTAGATAGGTAGCTGGGGCGCAGGGATGCAAGAGCACCCAGCTCCGGGGGGTTCCCAAATAGACCAGGTTTGGCCACTCGCTGCCAACAAAATCCCAAAGGCAGAGAATGAGTGGTGGTGAATCACGAAAGGAATTATTTCGGTGAGGCCATCACCAGGGAGACCACGGACTGGCATCTCAAAGACTGTCTCCAAAGTGCCGAAAATATTTCCGGGTTTATGTAAGGAAAATGTGGGACAGAGGTCAGTGGGTACGTGCAGGTGGGCGGGAAAGGGCAGGTGGATCGCTGTCTAGGAGTCACTGACACAGGGTCTCGCTGGCTCAGGGCAGCCATTATTGCTTGAGGGGGTGGTTGCTTTGCCTGCAGGATCTTTTGTCTGAGTTAAGAGATAAGCTGGAAAGAAGACCTTAATCAATTAGAAAGTACAGACTGAGGCACGCCTGGGTGGCTCAGTAGTTAAGTGTCTGCCTTGGGCTTGGGTCATGATCTCAGGGTCCTGGGATTGAGCCCCACGAGCCCCACGTCTCCCTCTCCCACTCCCCTTGGCTTGTGTTCCCTCTCTCGCTGTGTCTCTCTCTCTCTCAAAAAATAAAATCTTTAAAAAGAAAGTACAGACTGATGTCACCATGGGGGTAGTTGAAATCCTCCTTTAGATTTTCTTGAATAAATGTTTCTTCATGTGTTGTATCTCCTGAGGATCCTTTCCAGAGACTTAAATATTTTTCCTTTCCAGAGACTTTTAAACGTTTTTTTTTCTAATTTTCGTCAACATACAGGAGCAGTGGGTGTCTGGGTGGCTCAGTTGTTAAGCGTCTGCCTTCAGCTCAGGTCATGATCCCAGGGTCCTGGGATTGAGCCTCGCATCGGGCTCCCTGCTCCGCGGGAGGCCTGCTTCTCCCTCTCCCATTCCCCCTGCTTGTGTTCCCTCTCTCGCTGTGTCTCTCTGTCAAATAAATAAAATCTTTAAAACAAAAACAAAAACTTAGAGGAGCAACTTCCAGCATGAGGCTCTGCATACTGATTTTCCCCCATTAATATTGTAAATAGCTTTTCTCATTAAATCATTAAAATTATAGCATTATGGGAAAGCACAAAAAAGTAAAGATGAAATGAAATTCCAACCTCCAGTGATTATTACTGTTAATATTTTGGTAGACATGTTTCACATCTTATATGCATATGTTCACTGATATCCATATAATTTTTTACACGTTGCCCTGTAACATGTGAATTTGGTAACGTTTTTGACACACCAGTGTGTCTTGAGCATCTTTCCGTGGCAGAGTAGATTTACAGTTGTTTTTTTTTTTTTTTAAGGTTAGGCAGATGGCTGTGTAATATCCTATCTTACAGCTATGCCGTGAATGCTCTTAACTAATTTCTTACTGTTGGATGTCTGGATTGTGTCTGGTTACCAGCTAATGAACAGTGCTTGGTGAAGTCTTGTAGCTAAGACCTTGTTCATGGTATTTATTTTTTTAGGCTAAAGGCTGAGGAGTGAAATTTTTGGGTTAAAAAATATGAGAAACTTTAGGGGTTTTAATGTGTATTTCCAAATTCTCTTTGGGGAAGCTTTACCAATTTACTTTCCATTACCAGTGTGGGTGATTGTCCACTTTTTGCACGCTTGCCGTTAAAACAAAACAAAAAAACTAAAGGCTACTAATGAGATATGCAGAATTGGTACTTGACTTAATTTGTGATTCTTAGCTAAGTATACCTTTTATCATTTTGGCTATTTGCATCTTTTTACTTAATGAACTATTTATTTCCTTCTGCTTTTTTTCTCCCCTTAGGATACATTAAAAAAAAAACAAAAAACCTGCATAGATTGTTTATATCTAACCATTGCCAATATTAATTGCAAATGTTTTTCCTGTTATTTGCCTGTTAATTTTGTTTCATGATTTAAAAAAATAGTGGTATAGAGATATAAAATTTAAAATTCAAAGCTGTTGGGGCAGCCACCTGGCTCAGTTGGTAGAACATGCAACTTGATCTCGGGGTCGTGAGTTCAAGCCCCGCATTGGGTGTAGAAATTACTTAAAATAAAATGTTAAAAAAAATGCAAAGCTGTTGATCTTTAGCTTTGTCCTTTATTTAATTTATATCAAGTGAATATATTCCCATCCAGAGACCAGACACATATTTACTTGTAGTTCCTTCTGGTTTTTCTTTTTGCTTTCTTTTTGCTTGTGTGTATAACCTTTAAATCAGAAGGGGAATTCCATTCTTCAGTGTTTTGGTGAATGGTGTGAGGTGAGGATTTAAATAAATATTTCTTCCCCAAATAACTAGATAGTTTTCTTCACTCTGTTTCTTCACAAAATTACATGGTATGTGATTTTGAAAGTGATCTTGGGTTCGTTTTCTTCAGGCGCCTTGCAGCCCTCCAGAAGAGAAGAGAACTTCGAGCAGCTGGTATAGAAATTCAGAAGAAGAGAAAAAAGAAGAGAGGAGTTGATTATAATGCTGAAATCCCATTTGAAAAAAAGCCTGCTCTTGGTTTCTATGATACTTCGGAGGAAAACTACCAGGCTCTTGATGCAGATTTCAGAAAATTAAGACAACAGGATCTTGATGGGGAACTAAGATCGTAAGTCGCCTTTCTGATTTTGAAAATGAAAAAGTATAGTAGGAATTTTATGGAGGGCCATGCATTATCCTTGTCAGAGCCAGATTTTTATTATGTAGGACAATGTGGCCTACATAGTGTTTTTATTTATTTACTGGATTCACCTTTCTGAGAAAACCGGTGACCCTTGCTCTCATTTTTTGGCACAAAAGGGTGTTTGCATCTCTTGAAATGTCAGCACTTGGCTCTGTGTACTGTCTGCTCACTGAGTCACCATCTTAACGTTTATGCACGTTTGTGAGCGGGTTAGTTATTTTACTAATGGCCTGAGGAATCTGTCAAAATTTGGTCTGTTTCTTTTTGTCTTTCCTAGTGAAAATTTTATCTTGTTTTTCTTAGAAAGAAATTAAAAGAAAAAAGTTACTGATGAATACTTAAATCTTTTTAACTAATGGGGATAAGTGTGTTTATAAAATGTTTGTCTAAGGGTGCAGAGGATTTTGCCTATTTTTAGGGATTTTTAGGGTTTCTCCATTCTTGCATCTGAATATTATGGGGAGAACCTTTTCTGATTGTCAGAGAGTTTTGGTTTTCTACTCCCTCAATGACCTTCCATTTTTGTTGACATGAATCGGTACTAAATGACAGATGTCAGGCACTGTGAAACAGGATTTTCTTGGATGTACTCCATTAAATTTATTTCTCAAATTAAAACCTTGTTTTAGGTAGCCTGTGCAAATGAAGAGGTTGAAGTGGGAGCGGATCGTCTGGAAGGGGCAGGCTAGAAGGGGAAGAGACGTGCAGACTGGGAGGAGGCATTCTTGGAGCTTTCAGAGGTGGCCTTGAGCCTGGTGTTCGTAATTAATTGTCAGGACTTAAATATCCTTTAAAAAAATTTGTGAATTAAAAAGAATCATAATGGAAAAAAAGAATCATAACGAACAATTGAAGAACAGATTTTTGAAGATTTTGTTTATTTGAGAGAGAGAGTGGGAGCAGGAACCAAGGGAGAGGGACAAGCTGACTCCCCACTGAGCGTGGAGCCCTATGAGGAGCTTGATTCCACAACCCCAAGATCATGACCTGAGCCGAAATCAAGAGTCAGATGCTCAACTGACTGCACCATCCAGGTGCCCCAAAGAACAGTTTTGTTTTATTTTATTTTATTTTATTTTATTTTATTTTTTAAAGATTTTATTTATTTGAGAGAGAGAGAATGAGATAGAGCACGAGAGGGAAGAGGGTCAGAGGGAGAAGCAGACTCCCTGCTGAGCAGGGAGCCCGATGTGGGACTCGATTGTGGGACTCCAGGATCATGACCCGAGCCGAAGGCAGTCGCCCAACCAACTGAGCCAAAGAACAGTTTTAAAAGGAAATTTAAAAATTCAATTTTTTTTTTTTAAAGATTTTATTTATTTGACAGAGAGAGACAGTGAGAGCAGGAACACAGGGGGAGTGGGAGAGGGAGAAGCAGGCTTCCCGCTGAGCAGGGAGCCCAATGTGAGACTCGATCCCAGGACCCTGGGATCATGACCTGAGCCAAAGGCAGACGCTTAACGACTGAGCCACCCAGGCACCCTAAAAATTCAATGTTTTAATCCCATCTTGTCATATAATTATTTCCCATTTGTATGCTTGTCACCTTCATTTTCATATGTGTGTACACGTACTTTTATAAGAGTATTAGCATGATGTAGGAGTAGTTTTGTTTTCCTTTTGAAATTATACATAACATTTTGTTTATCATCATAGTCTTTAGGCTTAACGTATGGTACATAAGTTGCTTAGTACTGTATTTTTATTTTCTTAATAATTCTATTGCTATTCTAAGCTGTATTCCTCTTGAATATAGTGGGTAAGTGATGGTTTAGGGCACAACTTAATGTATTTGGATTTTGTCTTTTTATCAGTAATTTTCTTAGGAATGGGATTATTTTGTTCAAAGTGTATGAGTTTTTATATGGCTTTTACTGTTACTGATTATATGTAACTTTACAAAATCTCTTACCTACTTTGATTCATGATAGTGAAAAAGAAGGAAGAGACAGAAAAAAAGACAAGCAACATTTGAAAAGGAAAAAAGAATCTGATTTACCATCAGCTATTCTTCAGACTAGTGGTGTTTCTGAATTTACTAAAAAGAGAAGCAAACTAGTACTTCCTGCTCCTCAGGTAATCTGTTAAAGCAGTTTTTCATTGTGTGAACTCATATCTTTATCATTTATCTAGCAAGCAAATGTTTGAGGGTTTATGTGCCAGGTTTTTCCTAGGTGTTGGGTGCCCTTAAGTTCACAGTGTAATAGATGAGCCACATAAAAATAAGTCCTTATGATATAGTGTGATAAACAAGTAACACCTTCTCTGTATAACTTATATCAGGCCTTAAACTGTTCTTGTGATGGTTTAATTGTCAGCTTTTAGCAATTTGCAAGCGGGTTAGGGCTCCTGGCCTCTTATTGACTAGCATAAAGGTGATATTTGGCTTTGTAGACTTTAGGCTGCTTTCTTTTTTAAAGATTTTATTTATTTATTTGAGAGAGAGAGTGCGTGCTCGCGTGAGTATGAGTTGGGGGAGGGGCAGAGTAGGAGGTGGAGGGACAAGCAGACTCTGTGCTGAGTGCAGAGCCTGATATGGGGCTCCTTCTCATGACCCTGAGATCATGACCTGAACTGAAAGCAAGAGTTGGAGGTTTTAACCTACTGTGGCATGCAGGTGTCCCTCCTTTTATTTAAAGTAGGCTCCAAGATGAGTGTGGAGTCCAGTGCTGCGCAGCATGGAGCCCAGTGCTGCCCAGCGTGGAGCCCAATGCCAGGCTTGAACTCAACCCTGAGATCAAAACCTGGGCTGAGATCAGGAGTCAGATGCTTAACTGACTGAGCCACCAAGGTGCCTCCTAGGATGCTTTCTTATAGGGAATGTTTTATTGTGTCATACTTCTCTTTTTGAGACAACACTGTGAAAATTAATGTGGGAGTTGTGGAGAAGAGAAAGAAACATACTGTCATTCAGTTTATCCAGGCTCTCTTCCTTTGACTTAATTATAGTTGGTCAAAACTATGGGAGTTCTCAATAAGCTCTTGTTTTATTTTGAGTAGTATAGCTCTGTAGGATTGGATGGTTTAATGGAGCAGAGGGATGGAGCTAGGGGGACAGAAGAGATTCTTTCTCCAAATGATGTGCTGGCTGCATCAACACAAAATTCTTGGGTATAAACATGACATAAATTTGTCAGATGTCATTCCAAGTAGTGATATTTCTTAAATTAAGAGTTTGCCTGTAACTTTTTTTCTTAGTTCTCCTTAGAATGCTTATTTTTGTAAAATTACCAAGGGTAACGCCTTTTGATTTTTCTCAGGGATCTTGTGGCTCAGTGGACTGATTTTTTTAAAAGAATTTATTTATTTATTTAAAGATTTTATTTATTTATTTGACAGAGAGACACAGCGAGAGAGGGAACACAAGCAGGGGAAGTGGGGGAGGGAGAAGCAGGCTTCCTGCTGAGCAGGGAGCCCGGTGTGGGGCTCGATCCCAGGACCCTAGGATCATGACCTGAGCCGAAGGCAGATGCCCAACGACTGAGCCACCCAGGCGCCCCTAAAGTTTTTATTTATTTATTTGACACAGAGAGGGAGTGGGGGAGAGAGCAAGCACAAGCAGGGGCAGCGGCAGGCAAAGGGAGAAGCAGGTCCCTCTTGAGCAAAGAGCCTGATGTGGGGCTCCATCCCAGGACCCTGGGATCACGACCTGAGCGGAATGCAGCCTCTTAACTGACTGAGCCACCCAGATGCCCCTGGACTCTGATTTTTTTTTTTTTAAAGATTTTATTTACTTATTTGACAGAGACAGCAAGAGAGGGAACACAAGCAGGGGAGTGGGAGAGGGAGAAGCAGGCTTCCCACTGAGCAGGGACCCTGATGTGGGGCTACATCCCAGGACCCCGGGATCATGACCTGAGCCAAAGGCAGACGCCTAATGACTGAGCCACCCAGGCGCCCCTGGACTCTGATACTTTAATTGGCTTTCAGTCCACTCCCCCTTTGATAGTTTTGTACAAACACGATTATTTTATGTTCTTGGTTTATTAATGTTAGTTGGTTTGAAAGAATTTCATTATGGAAATATAAGACTTTACGGCTTGATAGTATATCATATATGGAATTTTTTCCCATATTATATAGGGTAGACTTTTAAAAACTTTATCATAGAAATTTTCAAATCCACAAATAGTAAAGAAAGTAGTACCCCTGTGTACTCATCACACAGCTTCAGCAATTCATCTTTCTGGAATGTGGAAGTTTGAAGCTATGTTATTGTCTGGTTAAAATATTGCTGTATGGTGATAACTGTGTCTTTTTAGATTTCAGATGCAGAACTCCAGGAGGTTGTGAAAGTGGGCCAAGCAAGTGAAATTGCTCGTCAGACTGCTGAGGAATCTGGCATAACAAATTCTGCCTCCAGTACTCTTTTGTCTGAGTACAATGTAACCAACAACAGCATTGCTCTCAGAACACCTCGCACACCAGCTTCCCAGGATAGAATTCTGCAGGTAAGCTGTCATATAGTAGCGTGAGCCTTTCATCTTGTCCTTGAAAGTGTCATGAAGGAGGACAGTATGAGATTTGGTGTGTTTTTTTTAGGGTAAACAGTTTAAAACTGAGTCCTGAATGCATAGATTCTAGAGATTTTATTAGGGAAGCTAAATTAGCAGATTAATTATGTGGTTTCATTTCTACATTTATTAATTCATAGGTTTTTTTTCTCAAAGCCAGCTCTTCCTCTTTTATTAATCTTTAGTACTGTTACTAAAGCACAGTGTTTCAAAATTTCATATTGCCTAGCAATCCTAGAAAGCAGATGTATGTAGCCTGGGGTTTGTTTTTTTTTTTTTTTTTAATTTTAGTTAACATATAGTCAGTATTGGTTTCAGGAGTTGTAGTAGTGATTTTTAAAACTTCTTGCATTTCTGTACTTAGGTTGGGACAGGCTGCCATCAGGACTGTTTTCCTCTCTCCTACTAAACACATGGGATGTGTAGTTCTGTGTGTTCCTAATTAGGGAGTTTATATGCCAGAGGATAGCTACACTTAACAAAATACTTGATCACCCTTACATCTCATTTCCTCTTCTCTGATAGTCAGAAATATAATTTTACTTTATTTTATTTTTATTTTTAGAGAGCGAGTGCACACAAGTGGCGGTATGGAGGGGCAGAGTGGGGCGGGGGGAGAGAATCTTAAGCCTGATGCAGGGCTCGATCCCACGACCCTGAGATCATGACCAAAGCTGAAGTCAAGAGTCGGATGCCTAACTGTCCCACCCAGGCACCCCCAGAAATATAATTTTAAGGTATTGATTTGGAGTCAAAAAGTTCCTGTAAACTTAGTAAGAGAAACAATTGTGCTCCTCATTGCTTGCTGTCACTCTTTGTTTTTGCCACCTTACTGCTAGGATACTTGTTACTTATTGATTTATTTTTAGTTTTAGCCTTTTTTCCACTTGGGAATTTGAACATTTGGCTCTCACACCCTCTTCTTCTACCATGCATACGCACTCTTTACATCATATTCCGTTATGGTTATATCATAATTTTGGTTAGCTCTGTATTCATGGTTTATCTTATGACTGTGTAAACCATATTCATTAATGAGCCTACAAAGTGCCTTATGATAACTATACTACACATTATTAGGTTTTTCTTTGAGTTAATGCTTATTTTATTCAGATGCTAAATTTTCTGATTACTTAGCAGGAATTTAACTCTAGACTTGACACTATCTTTGTAAATCTCCTGTAATGTGATCAAATTTTAGATGTTTTTAGCTTTTTGACTAAGTCTTTCCCAGAATTTGTGGACATTCTGTTCTGGACTGATTACTCTTTAGATCTTGTTACAGCTTGTTGTCTTGATTTCCTGGCATCCTAGAAAGTCCCTTGGATTGCCTCTTCCCTGGCTCCCATGCCTTTGATTTTCTTGGTTTATGCCCTTGTTAGTGAAGCATATTCTTTAGTAACTTTCTGAGGATGGATTCATGGCAGATGGAATTTTTAAGACCTTGCATATCTATAAATTACTGTGTTATTAACTGATTGATAGTATAACCGGGTATAGAATTCCAGATTGAAGTCTTTTTTCTTTTCTTTTTTTCCCCCTTTTTAAGTAAAGAAGCTTTATACCCAACGAGGGGCTTGAACTCATGACCCTGAGATCAAGAGTTGTGTGCTCCACTGAGTCAGCCAGGCACTCCCATGTTGAAATGGTTTTTATTTACAGTTTTGAAGGCAGTGCTCCAACATCTTCTGGCTTCTGTTACAGCTATTGAGATCACCTGTTCCTTTTAGGTTGTTAATAGCAAACCCCTTTTTCTCGTCCTCTGGAAGCTTATATGACCTCTTTTTCACATGCATTATTTTTTTGGTGTGGGTCTGTTTTCAGTCACTGTGCTAGGTACTTGGTGGATCTTTTCATTCTGGAGACTGACTCATGGCCTTCGATTCTGGGACATTATTTTGAAAATTTTTGTTTCCTCCTTTCATTGGTCTATTCCTTTTTATGAACCTCAAATTTTCTTATTCCTCTCTGGTTTTCTGTTTTAATGGACCTTTTGATTTATTGCTAGGAGATTTTCTGAATTTTATCTTTGTTCAGTTTTTACTATCACATTTTAATTTTTTTAATTTTTTAAAGAGTTTATTTATTTGACAGAGAGAGATAGCGAGAGAAGGAACACAAGCAGGGGGAGTGGGAGAGGGAGAAGCAAGCTTCCTCCGGAGCAGGGAGCCCGATGCGGGGCTCGATCCCAGGACCCTGGGATCATGACCTGAGCCGAAGGCAGATGCTTAACAACTGAGCCACCCAGGCGCCCCTACTATCACATTTTTAATTTCTAAGAGCTCTTTTTAAAAATGTGTTCAATTTTTAAGTATCTTATTTAATGAATATTTTGTTTTCTTTCTCTGAGGCTATTAATGATGGTTTTGTTTTGTTCTGATAAGTTTTCTTGTCCCTGCATAGTATTTAAGTTTCTTTTGTTCTCTGTTTTTCATATTGGCTGTTTCCTCAAATATATTTTAATCTTTAGCTCTCTGCCTGTATCTGCCTATATCTAAGGGTTAAGGGCAGGGCAATTAAAAGTAGACTAGAAGCTCCTTGGGTATGGGTAAGGCCTCCTTGATTCCAGGCTGAACTGGCTGGGGGTTTCATTGGCAAATTCTTTTTTTTAAAGATTTATTTATTTGTTTTAGAGAGAGAGCTTATGCACACAGGGGGAGGAGCAAAGGGAGAGGGAGAGAATCTCAAGCACATTTCACACTGAGCATGGAACCTGATGTGGGCCTTAATCTCATGACCCTGAGATCATGACCTGAGCTGAAATCAAGAGTTGGATGCCCAACCGACTGAGCCACTCAGGTGCCCATCATTGGCAAATTCTTGATGTCAGTATTTCTACATCTTTTCTTTTGGGTTGATTTAATCAGATTCCTGAGAGAAGTGGCTTCCAATCTCCTGCCCAGAGGTATAAAGCTGGTCAGCCTTTTGGGAACCTATTTGGGGAAAAATGTTTTGTATTTGGACTAGCAAAGAGAACATACACAGGACTTCGATAATGTGAAATTCAAGGTTCTTTTCACGAATATGAACAACAGAGTAATGGAATAAGTCTTGCTCTGGTTATCTTCTTTTTGCCCCGGAACTTACCGGCTTAAAACATTTCCTTGTGCTAATGGTCTCTGTTGGTCAGGGATTTGGACAGGACACACAAAAGAATGGCTTGTCTCTGTTCCATGATGTCTAGGGCCTCAGCTAAGAAGACTCAATATTTGGGGGTATCTTGACACATATGGGCTTGAATCATCTTCTTTCCATGTCTGGTAGTTGATGCTGGCTGTAGGTTAGGTCCTTACCTGGGAATGGGGAGTAAATCTGCTTGTGGCCTCTGTATGGCTTGGGCTTTCTTTCAGCATGTGGCCTCAGAATAGTTGAACTTCTCCCATGGTGTCTCCAGGCTCCAATGGGGATGTTGTAGTGAGTATGGTGGAAAGGTGTGTTTTTGCTCACCCTCCCTTGGAAGTCAGGCAGTGTCACTTTGCTGCATTTTGTTAGTTACAGGTAATTCACAAGGCTACCTGGATTCAAAAGGAGGGGACATAGACCTCCACCTCTTGATGGGAAGCGTATCAAGGTTGAATCCTAAAAAGAGCACATGAGATGAGAGATATGGCTATGACTATCTTGAAAAATGTAGTCTCCTACAGGGCTGGAGCTGGGGATGAGGAGATTGTGGGTGCAGTGATAGTAGTGAGTGTAGAGTTGTGGTAGAGGGGCTAAAGAGAGCATTGTCAGACCTACCTAAAGAGAACAGCAAGACTTTAGAAAGGAACCCGCTCTCATGAATTTTCTCAGGAAGTGGATAGACAAATTAGTGGTATCTTAACTTCTCAGTAGAAGAAACTGAGACTTGGGCTAATGAAGACTGAATAGAGTTAGTGATAAAGCCAGACTAAAATCTGGGTGTTCTGGGGGCGCCTGGGCGGCTCAGTCAGTTAAGCATCTGACTCTTGATTTTTGGCTCAGGTCATGATCTCAGAGTCAGTGAGGTTGAGCCGTGTGTTGCGCTCTGTGTGGAGTGTGGAGCCTGCTGAAGATTCTTTCTCTCTCCCTTTGCCCTTACCCTCTCCCCTGCTCACGTGTGTGTGCACATGCTCATGCTCTCTCTCTCAGAAAAAAAAAAACAACAACTGGGTGTTCTGACATTTAGCCTAGGCTCACGTTGGGAAATTTGAGTTCTTCGTTCTTTATGATTGTAAAGAGATTTGGCACAGGTAATAGAAGATTTTGGGTCATAATAATTTCATTTCAAAACATTTCTTACCATTTAAACTTCATTCCAAAACCTCTTTGTTAGGCTGTGTTAGGCTGACAGAGGAACAGAAGTATTGAATTCTGCCATGGCCCAGAGTTCATTTTCTCTCTTGGTGTTCATTAAGAAAATGTATAAGAATTCTGTTTCCTGGGGCACCTGGGTGGCTCAGTCATTAAGTGTCTGCCTTCAGCTCAGGTCATGATTCCAGTGTCCTGGGATCGAGCCCCGCATCGGGCTCCCTGCTTGGCGGGAGGCCTGCTTCTCCCTCTCCCACTCCTCCTGCTTGTGTTCCCTCTCTCACTGTGTCTCTCTGTGTCAGATAAATAAATAAAATCTTAAAAAAAAAAAAGAATTCTGTCTCCTTTGAGATTTATATCGTAGGACCAGAAGAGAGGATTCTGCTATCCTGGCTGAACTGGTTTTTTTTTTTTTTTTTTAAAGATTTTATTTATTTGAGAGAGAGAGAATGAGAGATAGAGAGCACGAGAGGGAAGAGGGTCAGAGGGAGAAGCAGACTCCCTGCCGAGCAAGGAGCCCGATGTGGGACTCGATCCCGGGACTCCAGGATCATGACCTGAGCCGAAGGCAGTCGCTTAACCAACTGAGCCACCCAGGCGCCCCTATCCTGGCTAAACTGTTAAAACACATTTCTTTACCTTCTTGTTTCTCAGGAAGCTCAGAACCTCATGGCCCTGACCAATGTGGACACCCCATTAAAAGGTGGACTAAATACCCCTTTGCACGAGAGTGACTTCTCAGGTGTAACTCCACAGCGGCAGGTTGTACAGACTCCAAACACAGTTCTTTCTACCCCATTCAGGTATTGTGAATAAATAGATCTTTCCTGTTTTAGGAAAACTCGAATTCAAGGATTGGACATGTTTGCTTTAGTAATGTTGATAGAGAATGGAAATAAGTGTTTAACTTGCCTTTTTGATTTCTTCTCGCTCATAGTAGTAAATAACAATAATATCCAGGAATTGGTTAAAACCAAATGGAACTTTTTTTTCCCCAGAGTTTCTGATGCTGTCACCTTGTTTCTGAATACATTTTATCTGATTTAAAAGAACAAATCAGTGCACTGTTAATGATCATTTGTTGAATTTTATAAAAATTGTAGTCCTTTATCTGTGTATTACTATTGTTTTTCTCCCAGCATTTTATTTTGAAAATTTCTAACATTCAGTTAAATGGTTAAAAGAACCGGAAAACAAACATCTATGTCACTTATCACCTAGATCTACAGTTGTTAATATCTTACTGTGTTTGCTTTATCATATATCTATCTCAGTCCATCTAATTTTTTAATGCATTTCAAAGTAAGTTGCAGGTTTCTTTCCCTTCACTTCTAACACTGTCTTGTGCATATCATTAACTAGAGGTCAGAGTTCAGTCTTTGTTTACAATTTTTTTGTTTTGTTTTAAGTCACCATTTTTAAGAATTTTTAAGATAAAAATGCTGTAGAAGAAATTCATATTAAAATGAAATTTGAGCGTTTAAGGTTGGAAATCTTTGGGCTTTACTTTTAATTTTCAGTATTAGCGTCAGTCCTTCTAGTTGTTTAGTATGGGAAGCATCTCAGACTGTTGGAAGTGTACCCGACAGCAGGATCAAGAAGCATTGGCAACCAAATCCTTAAATAATATTTAGTACTTTTGCAAGGCTTGTAGGAGAGCCTGTTCCCTCTTTTTCCTGTGTATGTCTTGTCTCAACTAGATTGTAAGCTCCTTGGGGATAGGGACCATGTCTTATGATAACACCCCACCCCACCTTTGGGAACACCTGTCTGGCAGCACCACTTACCTGCAACAGAGCCAAGATACAGGAAATAAGCAACAACAACAATGAAAGGCTTTGATCAATTAAAATATAAGTTGCAGAGTCTGTGGACTTTATTCCTAAGAGAGTCTCTGCCCTCACTCAGTATATATAGGCCTGGTGTTTGGTTTCCAAACAAAATGTAAAGGGAGGAGCTATCATGCACACCCATGATAGTGGTGCTCTAGCCAACAGACCCTGGTGGTGAGGGCAAATGATAAGATGAAGACATCGAACTCAAAAAGAGTTTCTTTCCTCGGGGTCTTTGAGCATGGTGGCTGACCTCCATGTTCTTAGCCACCCTGCAGTGCGTCAAGGAAAAGTTGAAATAATGTTTGGTGGGCCTAGTTTAGCAAGGCAAGAAAATGTCAGATGTAATAAGTCATTAAAGTGAAAATACTATGTGTAAATACTAAGCTACTTGAACTAAACCTGTATTTTAACCTAGAGAGCTAACTTAAAGCCAGGTAGGGAGACAGAATTTCTGTATCTTTGTTTGTTTCTTTTATGCTTTCTTATAAAATATTGTGAAAATTATTTTCACATAAAATAGTTTATGTGAAAAACATTTGAAAGCACGATCCAGATAAAATTGGCACTTTTATTAATTGGAATTTCTGTCTTTTTAGGACTCCTTCTCATGGATCTGAAGGGTTGACTCCCCGCAGTGGGACAACTCCCAAACCAGTTATTAATTCCACCCCGGGTAGAACTCCTCTTCGAGACAAGTTAAACATTAATCCTGAGGATGGAATGGCAGACTACAGTGACCCCTCTTATGTGAAGCAGATGGTACATGTCAATTCCCTTTTAATACTCTTTTTTAAAAAAAATTGCGCTGTCTCATGGGTGCTGTATTAAAATATTTCCCCTTGTTGGTGCGTATTACATGCACCTTAAGATACTGTACACCTGCGGAAGCCAGAAAAGAATGATTGGAGGACTTGAGAAGGAGAACCTTTTGGTCTCATAAGCCTACTTATTCTTAATATGTTTGTGAATATTGATTATGCTGATAGTAATGCTCCTTGTATCTCATATGATTTTATTCTTTATCATTTACTAGTTTACTCTCTTGAATGATACTTTGTATTTCTGTAAAATAAAATTTGAGTTTGGAATGCCTCATAAATTAGGTTTTGAGCCTTGATTCCTCTGTTTGCTCTATGCTTTTAGAATAGTCTGGATCTCAAAGTTAAGTTGATGTTTATTGCTTATTTTAGTGAAGTTTTCCTTTGTATATTTTGCAAGCTGATGTAGACAGCTAATTATAAAAGCCACAGTTTTATTTCTACCCTTGTTACTGCCTTTATTATGTCACTATTGGATCTTATTATGTGATACCACAGAAAATCATTGTGAGATTTTTTTTTTTAAATTAGTTCCAACGATTTTGGCCTATTTTCACTTTACAAATTAAGTCTAACTTCATGTATAGATTTGGTTAGTTTAGAATTTTTTTTGATGCCCAAATTGATATCAACTAATGTCAACTGTGAATGGCTACATGACAACTAAACAAATGAAGAATGTAATGTGTGCAAAGTGCTGATCTGGAGACTTGAAAGGATCTAAGATCGAGTAAAGATGCCTTTGTCTTAAGGAAATTTATACTCTGGAGAGATTGGTGTACTAAACCAAGTCTGAAAATAATTGTAATATAAGAACAGAATAAGCTCTCTGAGTAAAACCAACATACTTAGGGTGGCCAAAGAAAGAAATAATCACATTTGCTGGGTGGGCACTTGGAAAGCCTTCGTTGAGGAGGTATGCTCAGAAGGAGATTGGGGGCTGTCTCAGATGGAGGCCACGATATGAGTAAGCATGAAGCATGTTCTGGACATAGCAGCTCATCGGGTCCTCACACCTACCATTCATGTAATGGAGCTGGGGGGAATGAGACTGGAAAGGTAAGCCAGGGTTGTACTGGGGAAAACTTTGGGTACCAGGCAGTTTCTTTTGGGAAATGTAGACTGTTTTCTTTGGCCATCGTATGATCTAGTAATTCCTCCCTCCCTCCCTTCCTTCCTCCCTTCCTCTCCGCCCCCTCTTCCTTCCATTTGTTTTTAAGTAAACTCTGTGCCCAACATGGGGTTTGAACTCAGGACCCCGAGATCAAGAGTTGCATGCTGTACTGACTGAGCCAGCCAGGTGCCCTATGATAATTTCTATTAAAAATACACACAAAAATTCAAGCATCTTTTCAGATTAGGTTTTATTAGTCCAAGGACAAATTGACTTTTGAACTTGTTCTTTTCATTTGCTGTTAAATTTCAATGTCAGAAATGTTTTCCATAGATGGAAATCCTGAAGGATTTTTCTGTCCCTACAGAGGTAGTTCCCAAACGTTCTATTAGAATATCCCAGAGTAATTGTATTGATCACAAATCAACGTTTTTGATAATAATTTAGAGAAGAACGTGAGATAGAAATCGAGCAAAAAACTTGTCTCAGCTCTGAAGTTAGGGATCATTTTTCTAGAATTAATATATGCTAATTATTTTTTAGAAACTCTTAAAGAATATTGGTTGAATTCTTAATGTCTATGAATTGAGAAGGACCAATTTTTTTCTACAGGAAAGAGAATCTCGTGAACATCTCCGTTTAGGGTTGTTGGGCCTTCCTGCCCCTAAGAATGACTTTGAAATTGTTCTGCCAGAAAATGCTGAGAAGGAGCTGGAAGACCGTGAAATAGATGATACTTACATTGAAGATGCTGCTGATGTGGATGCACGAAAGCAGGTAGGTAATTGTGCTAGAGGGGAAATGTGAAGTTGCTGAGTGTGTCAGTAGGCTGAAAGAATGAAGAATGGTCATTAAATTTGTCAAGATCCCTACTTAAAAAAAAAAGAAGTTTTTTCAGTACTTAAAAGGATTGCCCTAAAGTAAATTACTTACCATCATTAATAATATAGAGTCATGTAATTAATGATACACTGAGACTGTCTTGATAGGCGTTCTTAAAATGTATATATGTATGTATATGTGTATACACATAATCTTTTATTTTTATTTTTTTAAAGATTTTATTTATTTATTTGACAGAGAGAGACAACGGCGAGAGAGGGAACACAAGCAGGGGGAGTGGGAGAGGGAGAAGCATGCTTCCCGCGGAGCAGGGAGCCCGATGTAGGGCTCAATCCCAGGACACTGGGATCATGACCTGAGCCAAAGGCAGACGCTTAATGACTGAGCCACCCAGGTGCCCCTATTTTATTTTTTTTAAAGATTTTAATTTTTTATTTAGAGAGAGAGTGTGCAAGCGGGGCGGGGGGAGGAAAATTTAGAGTGTGTCAGAATAATATTAGTAACATCTTGTACTGATAATCTTATAGTTACTTGTTCATTTGCACTTACCAACCTGGTGATGTAAATAGGATAGGTATTAGCTTCATTTTTGAGGTAAGGAAATAAGCTCAGGTTAATTAACTTTCCCAGCTTTCATATTTGGAAAGGGGTGAATCTTGATCTCACACTGAGGTCATGTGACCTCAAGAATTCCTTTTAGGAATTCTTGCTGCAGTCCATTTCAGGATGATTTTAGAATTTCTAAATGTGAATAGCTTTTAGAAGTGTGAATAGCATCAATACAAATATATTTTAGAAATCACATGAATGTGCTTTTTGGTGGGTAATACAGGATAATACTTTTTGTGTTTAGTTCTCTTAGTTACTTTGCCCTACATTTACTCTTAGAAATGCTGTGAAATTCTAATGTGCTAACTCACATTATTCATGATTTAAGAATCAGGAAACAACACATTCATTGGCTGGCTTTTTAAATTAAAAATCAGTAACTTTCAGGGTGGAAGTAAGGGTTGTATTACAGGATGAATAATTGAGAGTCCTGTCTAAGTTTAGGATTCCAATTTACTTATTTTAATTTTTAAATTTTATTTTAATTCCAACAGTTAACATACAGTATAATATTAGTTTCAGGTGTACAGTGTCGTGATTCAACACTTCCATACATCACCCAGTGCTCATCATGACAAGTGCCCTCCTTAATCCCTATCACCTATTTCACCCTTTCTCCACCACCTCTCTTCTGGTAACCATCAGTTTGTTCTCTGTAGTTAAGAGTTTCCTGGCGCCTGGGTGGCTCAGTTGTTAAGCATCTGCCTTGGGCTCAGTTCATGATCCCAGGGTCCTGGGATCCAGCCCCGCATCGGGCTCCCTGCCCTGTGGGAAGCCTGATTCTCCCTTTCCCACTCCCCCTGCTTGTGTTCCCTCTCTCGCTGTCTCTGTCAAATAAGTAAATAAAATCTTTAAAAAAAAAAAAAAGAGTCCGTTTCTTGGTTTGTCTCTCCTTTTTTCCTTTTGCTGGTTTTATTTTTTAAATTCTATATATATTAGTGAAATCATATGGTATTTGCCTTTCTCTGATTGACTTAATTTCGCTTAGCATTGTACATTTCGCTTAGCATTATACTCTAGCTCCATCCATGTTGTTGCAAATGGCAAGATTTCATTCTTTTTTATGGCTAAAGGCTGAATAATACTCCATTCTAATGTGTGTGGGTATGTATTATGTCTTCTCTGTCCATACACACACACATATGCATATACACACCAACCTACATACACCACATCTTGATCCATTCAGCTCTCCATGGACACTTGGACTGCTTCCATAATTTGGCTATTGTAAATAATGCTGCTCTAAATATAAGGGTGCACGTATCCCTTTGAATTAGTGTTGTGTGTGTGTGTGTGTGTGTGTGTGTGTGTGTGTAAATGCCTAGTAGTGTGATTGCTGGATCGTAGGGCAGTTCTATTTTTAACTTTCTGAGGAACTTCCCATACTGTTTTCCAGAGTGGCAGCACCACTTTGCATTCCTGCTAACAGTACAGGAGGGTTCCTTTTTCTCCACATCCTTGCCTAACACTTGTTGTTTCTTGTGTTTTTGGTTTTAGTCATTCTGACAGGTGTGAGGTGATATCTCATTGTAGCTTTTTAAAAAAATTTTTTAAGTAGGCCCCACACCCAGTGTGGGGCTTGAACTCACAACCCTGAGAGCGAAGAGTCAGATGCTCTACCGACTGAGCCAGCTAGGTGCCCCTATCTCGTAGTTTTGATTTGCATTGCCCTGATGATGAGAGATGTTGAGCATCTTTTCATGTGTCTGTTAGCCATCTGGATGTCATCTTGGAGAAGTGTCTGTTCACGTCTTCTGCCCATTTTTTTTTTCTTCTCGTGTTTTAATTGAACCATTTGTTTTTTGGTGTTGAGTTGTGTGAGTTCTTTATATATTTTGGATATTAACCCTTTATTGGATATGTCATTTGCAAATATCTTCTCCCATTCAGTAGGTTGCCTTTTAGTTTTGTTGATCATTGTTTCAGTGTGCAGAAGCTTTTAATTTTGATGTAATTCCCATAGTTTATTTTTGCTTTTATTTCCCTTGCCTCAGGAGGCATATCTAGAAAAATGTTGCTACAGCTGATGTCAGGGACATTACTGCCTTTGCTCTTTTCTAGGATTTTTATTAGGATTCCAATTTAAACAAGAAAAGAACGACTATCTGATGGATGGAGTCATGTAAACTTGGAGAATGTTCTAGTAGCTGTTGGCAGTTCTTAGTTTGTATTGTAATGAAAGAATGAATAGATTGATTTCTGTTGCCTTATATTGTCTTTCTACAAACCTACACAGATTTCTACAGCATTAGCTCTTGAGCATACATGTTCTTATAGACCTGAAATGTTTTCAACTTTATTGAAATGTGGCAAATACTGCATAGCTGTAATAACGGATATAACAATAATTTTTTAAGGCTATACGAGAGGCAGAGCGTGTAAAGGAAATGAAACGAATGCACAAAGCTGTCCAGAAAGATCTGCCAAGACCATCAGAAGTAAGTGTTAGAATTTCTGGCTTAGGAAGTTTTAAGTTTCTTCTTATATGATTGATGTTTTTATATCATTCATAAAGTCTGTAAAACATAATTTTATCTACTTTCTGAATATAGTAAAGCAGTTCCCAGATTTAATCTCTGAAAATGTTTCACTGGTACAAATAAGACTTTAGAGGGGGGAAAAAATTTCTTTTGAAAATGTAAAACTGCTACTTAATTCATGCTAGAGCAAGTAATAGCATCAGTGTTGCAGTGATATGTTTGGTAATTGTACTTATTTTAAAATTTTAGGTAAATGAAACTATTCTAAGGCCCCTAAATGTAGAACCACCTCTAACAGATTTACAAAAAAGTGAAGAACTCATCAAAAAAGAAATGATCACAATGCTTCATTATGACCTTCTACATCACCCTTATGAACCATCTGGAAATAAAAAAGGAAAAACTGTAGGATTTGGTACTAATAATTCAGAACACATTGCCTATCTGGAACATAATCCTTATGAAAAATTTTCCAAAGAAGAGCTGAAAAAGGTAGGATTCAAAAGGAATGTTTTGGTCTCTGTTAAAGTATTTATTAAGTACTGTGTAGCATGGATGAACATGAGCTTATTTTCTCATGCTGATATTTATAAACAAATGAATTATGTGATTAGGAGATAAATGTTCACAGTAAGTGGTAGGAAGGAGACATACTTGACCTGCCCCCTTCCCCTTCCATGATAGCGCTGCTTCAGGTGATCAGTGGCTTGAGGTGGCAAGGCGTTTTTGTTTCATGGGTGTATGTCTGATGGACAGTTGCTGCGATTTGCCATTTCCTGTGTTTAACTCTTCTACTTCTGATTAGAATTGAATACCTTTAATACTTAAACCTCATTTATTGAGATGAATATGAAGAAGCAAGCATATATTCAAAATGTTTCTTTCACATAGTCAGAGAAAGGAAGTACTGTATACTGAATTTATTCCCCTCACAGGATTTCCCGCTATCCTTTTGGATAAGTAAATACAGAAACATTTTCTTGTATAAAGTCTGTCCTGCCTCTTCCTCCATATGCATTTGATTATTTCTGCTTTGACAGAGCAAACAGCTGTGATTGTGAATAGAAATTTGTTCCACGGTATGAGAAAATACAGTCGGTGCCGTGGTTGGAAGCAGAGTGGTCATTAGCTTTAGTCTTTTTTCTGTAGGCCTTGGCCCCGAGGGGCAATGACAGACCTGTTGGTTGGTATGGGCTATTGCATACTTGGGAGAAAACCCATAAAATATCTTTTTTCTGTCTTCTCTTCTGTGCTTTCCCTCTGCCTTTTTCTTTCCGTTTTCCTTGTTGCAAAAGTAATAACGTGTTTATTAAAGGATTTTTAGAAAATGAGAAAGGAAGGAGGGTTTAGATTTATATTGAAACAGTTTGCCCCTGATTTCTGAGTAATTCCGAATTGCTCTTTTTTAGCAAGTGCGGTGGGGACTGACATCGTGTCGAGGGCCTGTGCTTGTGGCAAGCGGGTTTAATCAGTGGGCTGAGGTTGAGAATCACACTCTGAACTCTGTACTTGAACAGTCTCCTCTTTTTAGAGTGAAAATAGGGGAAGCTGGGATTTAGGAATTTAGGAATATGTATGGAAACCTGAAATAAGGATCACATTGTAATCTATTGTTGCCTAATAGAAGGTTCTGTAGGGGGTAGATTCTAATAAAGTTTTTGAAAATAGTAATTGGAGTTAGTGCTTTGGGATTATTTGAAACCGTTAAAGAGTAGTTTGAATATTCTTTTATATTTTATGTGTGTATTTATATTGCTCTGTGTTCCAAAAAGAATTTGAAGCAGCTGTTTACTTAGATTCTTTATGGAGAATTTAAGATAACTTAGTCATACTCTCTTCTAATACTTACAAGAGCTGAATTTGTAAATTTTTATTATGTATAGTTTGGGAGTGAAATACCATTTCTCTTATGAAGTGTCAGATTTTCATTAAGGATGTTACTGGTTTGTTTTCATTATTTCCCCTCAGAGATACTGTTTTAAAGGATCTTGTCTTTATCTCCTATAGACATGGTTTTCCATTGTTTTTAAGTTTTTTGTATTTGATTTTATATATTTTGGTCTGCCTTATTTTCTGATGTACTAGAATGATTGAAAGGTTTCTTTAAGGCACAAAAAAACAGTTGTCAGGTTTGAGCCATGAAGCAAAGGGCTGGTAAAAGTTCACGTGGTATGGTCATGGAGTCATTGTGTCTCATGTTGGGCTAGGCTCTGATGTATATTGTATCACTTCGTCCTAATAACAAACATGTCAGGTAGGTATTATCCTCATTTTACAGTTGAGAAATGGGCTCAGAGATGTTAAGCAAGTTCAGACAGCTCCTTAAATGGTAAAGCTATGATTTGTATCCAGGCCTGTCCAGCTCTGTCCCCCTCATTCTCTCATTTTAAACTTTCTTCAGTAGTAAGTAAAAGCTGGTCTGTGATCCATTATTTTTTGATCTGTGCCCCCATGTCATTCTTCAGCAATGTCAGGGGTATTTCATCAGGTGAGAAAAAGGCGTGTACCAAAAGAAATGCCTGGTTCCCTTTCACAGTCCTGTGGACTCTGAAGTGTAGGGTGGGATTGGTAGAGTAGGGGGAGCACAGCCAAGCATAGGGTGCCGTTTGGCTTGGGCATGATCCTGCCTTGCCTTTCCTAGAGATGTGTTTTTGAACAAGTTGCTTAATCTCTCTGAGCCTATTTTATCACCTTTAAGATGAGGTTAATACCAACTACTTTGTAAGGTGGTTGTGGTGTTTGGAGATCATGTAGGTGAAACCTTTAAATGTTTCCAGCATACAGTAGCTATCCAAGAAATGGTGGCTACAGTTACAGTAAGTGAAGGCAAAGGATGTTTATATCATTGGGGATACATGGACATTGACTTTTCAGATCAGTCTGTACCAGCTAACTGGCTTTTTGATTTATTTTGCTTAGGTATTGTTCCTCCCTTCCCAAAAAACAACCAGTCAACCAAAACTCCTTGCCTTTACCAAAGAAAAAGGAAAAACTAGTGTTTTAAAGCTCTCTCTTGATGGCAAGTTATTGTAGTACCCAAACTTACTGAAATTATTACTGTACACAGGCCCAGGACGTTCTGGTACAGGAGATGGAAGTGGTCAAACAAGGTATGAGCCACGGAGAACTCTCAAGTGAAGCTTATAACCAGGTGTGGGAAGAATGCTACAGCCAAGTCTTGTATCTTCCCGGGCAGAGCCGCTACACACGGGCAAACCTAGCTAGCAAAAAGGACAGGATTGAGTCACTTGAAAAGAGGCTTGAGGTTGGTATCCTTTTAAAATTCTCATTTAAAGTGTACCTGGATTGAAATAATGAACCAAATAATACCACTGGAGGTCATTTCAGAAAAGTAGACCTGAGGTCTGAGGTGATGATTGCTTTTGCAATTCTTTGTTTTTAAATCTATGTATTTGTTTTCGTACTCTCTGTACCCGGTGTGGGGCTAGAACTCATGGCCCCTGAGGCCAGGAGCTGCATGCTCTTCTGACTGAGCCAGCCAGGCGCCCCTTGCTTTTGCAGTTCTTGAGGGAAAACTACACCGAAGTGTTTGATCTTCTTTGACGTTTTATTGGTTTTCAGCATTGCTGGACTTAATGATAAAGGTGCCCTCCAGATTGATCACAGGTCAGACAGAACCTTTGAAATGTGGGAGCAAGAGACAAGAAGTTAACACTAGTCACTCAGAACAGTGTACATCAATGCTGGAATAGGAGAGATCTCGGTGGTACCAAGAAGCTTTTTTTCCCTATAGCCAACGGAGCACATTTATAAAACTTTGGTTCCTTTCCGTTCACCCTGATTCCTTTGAGTTTGTTAGAGAGAGAGCACCGAGCTGGATCAGACAATGGCTTCTGTGATTTTTTTCACATCTGAGGAAAATGTTGAAATGTACTGGATGGGAGTTTCATTGGCATATGGTTTCTTAATATAGCCTGTGTGTTTTGAATTCCAGAATCTGTGTAGGCATTTTGCCAATGGCATGTAAATTGTGGTTCATCGACCACTAGGTTGCCTTGTGGATTCTTAATGGTGGTCTTCAGGGATGTTTCTGAGGCCAGGATGGGATAGGGGAGCAAGGGGTGCTACAGGCAGTCACATGCAGAAGTGGCCTCAATTTCTTCTTAGTGATTATCAATTTCTTTTTACAGAAAGCAGATTGGAAAATATTTTTATTTAGGGTTAAAATAAAAAATGATAACATTACTCGGGGTGATTGGTGCTGTGTGGGGCTAGTGAAATGAACAGGAAAAAGCATTCTTTGAATATGAAATTATTCTAAGTCTTAATTTTACCTTTAAGACCACATGTATAGGCACCTGATGGTTAACACCTGTGGGCCTCTTTTATCATTTAGTGGGAAAGTAGTTTCTTTTGGAAGTAATTCTCATATTGGGTGAAATCTTTACAATCCAGTTGCTGCTAGTTACTCCAGTTGTATTACTCTGACTTCCAGCAGGGTGTGCTGTTGTGCTGTGTTTTAATTCACAATTTTAAAGTCAGGGAAAGGAGAACATCAGTGGTCACATTTTAAGTTCTACTTTCTGTTGTGTAGGCTTCGTTTCTTATGTATAAGTGGTAGTTAGCAGTGTAATCCTGATCTAAGGTCACATCATAATTGATTAGAAAGCTATTTGGAAAGCTTCCTTGCAACATTGATGTATAAATACTTTGGTCTCTCACTTAGTTTGAAAAGCTGCTCATTTGAGGTGGGTAAACTTTTTCTACTTCAAGTGGTAAGGACATTTTGTGCTCTTTAAGATATAAAAAAAGTTTTTCCCTAAATCTCATTTACTTTGTTGAGGCACTAACTTTCATGACAGCAAATAAATGTGTCACAAAGTGAGTGGTGCCATAAAGTACAGTAATTTTTATTTTTATGTTGAATTCGTCTTGTGAGTTTTGAAGGGAAAAATACAGAAAGAACCACTGCTGTCCTTTTGGAGATTTATTTGGATCATTTATGAGCAACCATTAAAAACATGTGGTTCTCTTTGTTCAGTTCAGTACCAGGAACTGAAATCTTCCGTTGAACTATTTTTGTTGAAGGATTGGTGATTTTGGAAGAATATTCATAAAACAGTCTGAAGTAATTTTTCTTTTCTTGACTTCTGGATAACTTACTTTATTGTTTACCCAGCTAGTTACTTTTAAAGAATATGTAATCAAATCCTTTAATTTAGTAAACTACACTTATTTCAAATGAAAGTTCATTAAATCTTTAAAAAGAAGAAAAGAGACTCAAAAACCCAAGTAAACAAATCCCCCATTTTATTTGTATCCATCCCTAATTCAGAACTAGGTTTGTTAGCTTATTTTAGTTTTTGAAGACACAATTCTACTGGTTTGAAATACATAAATATTTTATTTCAATTGTGGTAATTCTTTCATCATTTCAGTTGATTGCTAAATTATAAACATTATTCAAAGTTTGTTGTGGGGAAGGAACTCCAGTCATATATAAACTAAATGCTATACTTAAATTATTCTTTCCACTCTTAGGTTCAGGGAGATATGCCTTTCTGTGCAAGCACAATACACCATGGCTGCCAGTGTGTTTGATTTTTGCTGTCATGAACTTTGGAACAGTGAATCTAAATTACGGTCCTATCACAGTGTATCAAGCAAGATGAAATCCAGCTTTGTCGTGGTTGGTGTCTCCTAAATGGATTAAAAAATATGCCCCGAGGATTATATTGGAGCTGGTCTTTGAGCCATTACTCATGATTAGTATTTGCAACATAGAACTTAAATGAAAACCCTTAAGATATTCATTTAAAACTAATAGAATGATCTCAGATTTTACGTAGAATGTGGTGGGTGGTGTAAGGAGTCTCTTAAATGCATAGAATCAGAATGTAGTCACAGGTCAGAAGTAAGTGGGAAAGACTTCAGAATTGTAACCAAGTTCATGTATTTTATTCTGCTTTGGAGGCAGAATTAATTTCAGAACCTTGCCAGATATATGTGCAGCAGCAGCAAACACAAGTGATAGCTAATATCAGAAAAGGAGAAGTTAGAAAGCATAGCACATTGAGGCCATTTAAATAACGATATTTTAATAACTTCTGAGGGCATTGTAGGTGTATGGTAGGAGGAGTAGAGTTATTGCTATTTGTAGTGATGTGTCCTAGATTTAAAAAAAAAATTTTTTTTTGTTCAGGGTCATTTCTTTTTTTTTTTTTTTTAAAGAGGAATGGCTAAAACAGTAGGAAAATTTTTATTAGATGGTAAAAAATAAAATGGCTTTAGCACTTGATGTAATCATATGTTTAGTGACTATTACGGAGCATCTGCTATGTGCCAGCCCTTGTTCTAGCCCCTGGGAATATAGCAGGAACAAAGCAGACAGGTGCTGTGCTCTTGGGGACTTCAGTTATCTGGAAAATGCTTCATGTGGAGAGCTTCATTTTCTGATGATGCCAGATAAATGAGTCATTACTGTATTTGGGAAGTGCAAATAGAATTTGAAGTGTTCTAATTTGTTTCCACTTTAAGTGGAAATAGGACATCGTCTGAAGACATAATTATTTTGAGTGAAATAATTTCCAGTAGGTGCAAAAGTGAAATGAGAAGTTTGAATTTAGGCCTGCTATTAAATTTAATAGTATTTGAAATAGTATCTAAACTGCTGTGTTGAGGAAGTTTGGCTGAAAAGTAGATTTTGTCATGTTAGCTATAAAAATGGAAAGGCTTTCCTTAGAGGTGGAAACTAGGTCCAGAAGTAATACTTCTCCCCGTATTTTACTGGCACAGTCAGCTTAGTCAAGAAATATTATGTAATATCGACTTCTTGGAAATAAAGTAACTTAAAGAACACAGATAACACATTTAAAATCTTTCTCAATGTGTTTGTAGAACTCTTATGAGGACCCCTGCCTTTATTGAATGGTAATATTTCAGCAAAATTCGCTGTACAATGGATCAGATTTTCTCTGATTTTCATTATAAAGTCAGATATTTTTACATAGGAAAAAATTCACCCTTAATACTTTAAAGAGTGAAGGCTTAGGGTAAGGATCAAATTGTTGGGCAAATCTGGGTGGAGGACTCTGTGTTGTAGTCACTCGGCAAGTTTATGTTCCCTTGTGGGTGTGTGTGGGGAGGGGTGACACGGGGCACAGGAGAGAAGTTTTTAGTACTTTGGAATGCTCCCTTTCTCGAGTTCTGTTCTTTGCCTTGACCCTTAAAGGCACTGACAGATTTCTTGGTTGTTTCTATCAAGAACTCTAGAGCTGGATCAGAGATCTCCTTGGTACAGTTGTGTTGCTTCTGTTATGCCTCAACATGGAGTTGAATTTGTTTCATGTGTTTCATTTCCTAACTCATGCAGATGTAAAGTGCTCTTGGTATTGCTTTGTTGGTACATTACTGTTCTTGAAAAGGCTTTTAGTAAGGTTTTGCCTCACTTAGCTTGCTTTGTGGGAATGCAGCCTGGTGGTTGCTAACTCGGGGAGATGCTAGCAATAATCACTCAGACCTGCAGCTCATCAGTATGGAGAGGGTTCATTGATAGAACTGAATGCTAGTGAGTAGTATAGAGATTAAAGGAAAGGCACTCATGGACTCTTGTTGTTTGCAAACATTTCGGTGGTTGAACCACATCGTTACTACTATAGGATCATATTGCTAAATGATGGACTAGGAAGTGGAGCTGCCATCAGCTCTGTATTTATTTTGGGTATCCTTAAACCTGTTTTTCCAGTGGTATAAAGTTATATTCTGGCCCCCCAAGCAAGAGTTTCACTGAGGGATGCTCTTAATGTTTCTGAACCTCACTGTAACAGACTTTAACTGAAGACAGTATTGGAGACCCAAGGATAATGTGTTTATTTTGGAATTACTTAAGCTTAGTAACCTTAACAAACTTAGTGAGTTCGAAAGTAACAATTACACTTTTATAAGTCCCATACAGCCCCCTTTTGTAATGACCCGAGGAAACACTTACGGTTCCACTGATTCATCTCCTGGGGACCATCAGTTTTCCATTGGTCTCTGGCCAGTCTTTTTTAGACAGTTTCTCTTCTATGCATTTAAAAAATAACATTTGTAGGCGTTTTTCTGAAAATAATACCTGTACTTTGTAGAAAATTTAAAAAGAAATTAAAAAACAATTTGAGAAGAAGCCTACCATCCAGACATAATTGTCTTAAACGTTTTGAGGGATGTGTATGTGTGTATGTATATATTTATATATACGTGTGTGTGTATGTATATATATGACTAAAGACAGAAAAAATTACCATATGCATCTATGCGTGGATGAAAGGAGGAAGGTGTTTAGAAACTGAATTGGAATCACTGTATACTACTTTGTTAATTTAATAGTATATTATTACAAATATTATTAAAAAAAAAGAAACCTGATCACTTGCTCTCATTTATAAAGCTGTGGCAAAGAACAGCTTTGGCGAAATCCCCAAGTAATTACGTACTGGTTATATTCTGCCCAACTTCTTAAAAAGTTGTTAAATAACCTTTTCTTCCCTGTAAAATTTTTCTACGAGATGTTTGTTTTCTTATGATCTTATAACTTGTTAAGAATAAAAGAATTAGGAATTTAAAAGTATAAGCTGGGGAAAGTCAAAGCTTTTCTCAAGTGTCAAATAAAATTCTTGTAGGCTAATGTCTCAGTTAAGGAAAGAATGATGGGCAGATCCATTAATTAAGATCTTGTTTATGTGTGTCTAGAATAACTTGTTTTTCAGGGAACTGTCTGATGGCATTAAGCCATTTAGACCCACAGCTTGAATTTCCTCAGGCATGTTTGCATTTCAGGGGCTGAGGCAGGGAGGATGTTCGGTTTATTAGTAGTGGTGTGGCCTAATGTGTTGAACTTTCAAGTAGGACACATTCTGTAGTTTCTTCACTTAGTCGCTGTGTGGCCTAGGGCAAGTTACTTAACCTCTCTGAGCCTCAAATTTCCTTACCTGTAATATTTGGGTAGCTAATAGTTTTTATCTCGGAAGTGAGAGTTTGAGATACTGTAAGATTAAATGAAATACTGTGTGCCTAGCAGTTACGAGGTTTAGTGAGTGGAAATTCTCTCCCTGTCGCTTCAGGTCTGTTGAATTAAACTTGGTTTGATACTCTCAGGTATCAAGAAGTAACTTTGGTACCTTGAACAACAGGGTGGCTGAGTTTTTATTCTATAAATTTTGATGACCGTCTGAAATTTGAGACATGGGTTGATTTTCACAGAGATTGAGTAAGGCTTAAGGCTCAGATTTTGGTTAGTATAAATGGATTTTAACATAATTGTGGATTGTAATTTAACATCTCATATATATATTTTGGTGTGTTGAAATTGTTGACATACTTGTAAATTTTCATGTCTCTTATATTTCATTGTATTGATGTTTCATGGTTTGTGGTGTACAGTCTTTTTTTTAAAAAGATTCTGTTTATTTATTTGACAGAAAGAGACACAGCGAGAGAGGGAACACAAGCAGGGGGAGTGGGAGAGGGACAGGGAGCCCTATGCGGGGCTTGATCCCAGGACCCTGGGACCATGACCTGAGCCAGAGTCAGACGCTTAACGACTGAGCCACCCAGGCGCCCCTGTGGTGTACAGTCTTAACAAAATAGCCTCTGCAGTAGATACTGAATTTGAATTTTATAGAACCTTTTATTATGGGAGTTTTCAAATAAACCCTAACGTGGATTAGTTTAATGAGTCCTCAAATGTTAACATCCAGCTAGGGGTATCAACTCACAACCACTTTTGTTTCATATATTGTTCTCTCTTTCCCATTATTTTGAAGCACATTCCAGACGTCGTATTATAGGACTGAGTTATAGTACATGAAATTTGTCAGCTTGGTGTCCCCCACACATTGGTGTGTAGATACATTCTCATTCATCTCCCCTTTCTGGATTGAATTTTACTCTTTCATTTTAGATGTAGTCAGCTTTAATTATATCAAGTGTTGTCCTACTTTAATTTTTTCATAGTTACAGTTTTCTTTTCCTCTTTTTTTTTTTTAAGATTTTATTTATTAGAGAGACTGAGGTAGCGACAGGGAGAGGGGGAAGCAGGGAGAGCAGGAAGCTCAACTCGGGGCTCTGTCACAGGACCCTGAGATCATGACCTGAGCCAAAGGCAGACGCTTAACCCACTGAGCCACCCAGGCGCCCCTAGGTACAGTTTTCTAATAGTGAATTTTGTGCTGATACATATTTAAAGCTTAAGCTTCCATTATAACCATATCGGGTAGGTTTGTCTGGTGACAAGTTTACAAGGTATTTAATCCTATGTCCACTCCTATCTCTGCTACTCTGTTGGATGTTTTAAGAAAAATTTGAAGTGCATTTCTAAGTGCAGATAAGGATTTGAAAAAAAAATTTTTTTTGAGAACTTTTTATAAGTCAGCTCTAACATACTGTCCAAGCTCCTTAAGCCAATATTGTTTTGTTCAAAATAAGTTGTCCTTCAGGAAGGGCAATTGCTAATACTTAATTTTTTTTAGAAAGGCTTAGAAATATGAATTTGGTTAAGTCACAGTCTGGTTTTTCCTGATTTTTTTGTATTTTAAACAATAAGGTCTTATACCCTGTTGGACTTTAATATTTCTGTGGTGTATGAGTATGGGGTGGGGGAGTTGGACTAATTTAGAGCAGTTCTGTTCCATGAATACATGTGCATTTCATGTTTGAGGTTTCTTGGCTAGAAAAAAGCCAGACCTTATAGGTTAGCATTTTTCCCTCCTAAAGCTTATTGAGCAGGCATAGGTTGAACATTTTACAAAGTGTACATATAATCTTCCTTCACATTTTAATGATCAGATGGCAGACATAAGGTAACTGAGCTCAAATTGAATATTAAAAGCTGCATTTAATTTTTCCTTATACTTTTCGTGACTAAATTTATGTAGTTATTTGACTGTAAATTAATTTTTTCCTGCGCTTAATTTTTTGGTATAATTTATTTCCATATTTGCTTGGAATCTTAGTATAGTATTTGAGCCAGAAGATTTTATATAAAGCTTGAACTAAATTAAATAAAATTGTTGGCATGAAATGGAAGCTAGCAACTTTTAAGTTTTAAAATCCTTGATAGTTCGGGAAGCCTAGATGACTCAACTGTATGAGGTGAGGTAATCCCCAGGTACAAGGTACCAGTCATTCGAAATGTGTCTTGATGACTAATTAAACACTTTTAGAACATAAGTATTAGGCTCTGGGACCAAATTGGAAATTGAATATCCATGGAGTGCAGTGCATAGCTATTTGAATTATCTTAACCAATGAAAATGAAAATTTGTCTAATTTTTAAAATGTGCTATGTATAGGGGCATCTGGGTGGCTCAGTCGGTTAAGTATCCAACTCTTGATTTCAGGTCAGGTCATGATCTCAGGGTGGTAAGATTGAGCCCTGTGTAGGGCTCCGTGCTCAGCAGGGAGTCGGCTTGAGATTCTCTCTTTCCCTCCCCATCCCCTCCCACCCCCCTCCATTCTCATGCCTTTCGCTCTCTCTCAAAAAAAAAAAAATGTGCTGTGTGTATTAATTTGAAGTTCTCTGCTGTTAATGTTAGGGTTTTGGAATGTTTATTTGAATCCACAGATGATTAGAGTATCTTAGAACATGCTGAATTATGGTATAACTCCATCCAGCAACTCCATCCTGATTGCCTAGTAGGGGGGCTTTAAAAATACCAAGATCTGAGACCATTTAAATAAGGGTCTCTGGGCTTAGGGCACTGGCACTGGTAGATTTGAAAAGCTCCGTGGGTGATTCTAAAGTTGAGCTGGGGTTGAAAGCCACTGGCTGGAGAAGACACATTCCAGTACACGTTACTTGCCATGGTTGTCCTCAAGAGGCAAACTGCTCTCTTAAAAGAAGGAATAGCTGTTTTTCCTTGCTTTATTTCCAGGAAGGATTCTGGCTTATTTTTTATTAAAGTTGGAATTTTAAGGTTTTAAAGCCTCATCATTAGTCCCATGGTCCATTAGAGAGGGGAGAGCAAAATGGTTGAACTCTTAGTATCTATAAGGTAATTGTCATCAGACCTGACTCTTGTTAACTTGTTTCCTCTGTGCTAGTCACTGGGAGGCTAAGGGTTTGGCATCTATTATATTACTTAAGCTCCATAATAACTTATAGCAGTGATTGCTATTTTACTGATGAGGGAAGGAAGACAGGTTAAATAGCTCGCATCACCTGAGAACAGTGGGGTGGCGGTGCTGGGTGGCAAGGGTGACTCGCTGCGCCCTCTCCTGTGCTGCCTGACTCCGCACAGTGTTTCCTTAGACATGGGTGCCATGGAACTTACTTTGATTTGTTATCTGTTAGAGGAAAATGGCTCCTTTATGAAGGACATTATTTATTATCCAAATGAATTGCAGATGAATAAAAGCTTACTAGCTTTTTATGGATTATTATTTGGGTGTACATTATCTTGAAACTACTTAGTTTCAGAGTCACTTGATGGAATCAGTTGAGGTGCGGTGGGAGAGTGGGGAGAGAGAGGAAGTAAGTTGAGGGGGGGAGGAAAGAAAGAACAGACCCACGCATAAGAAAGTAACACAGATTTAATGATTATTCTTGTGGCTCTGACCTCATAATTGTTAAGTGTTGTATGTTGAAAACATGCATTTGCAGATCACTTTAAAATACGAAGTGATTATATTGTGGGACGTAGAATATACACCTAGAGTAGGTGTTACGTGAGTGGGATTCTGTATTACACACCTGTTTCCTTCTCAGCCAGCTCTCCTTGAACTCTCTCACCTGGGGCTTTCTCGGCCCTGATTCAGCTCCAGCATTTTGTTGATATCTTGCTTTTGTTAATTGTCCTCCTCTTCCTGTTTTGTGAGTTTGAATTCTTTTCCCCTAATTTTTAGAATGAGTTGAGGAGGCAGCCCATCTGTGCTCAGTATACATATTTAATAGGAAAACTGTCATCTCTCAATTTTCTGGTGTCTTCACTTTTCAAAACCTAAAGATTTTTTTTTCATTGCCAAATGTGATATTCTTTTTCCTTTATCGGTTTTGTGCCACATTTAGAATTATGATAAAAATAAACCAGTAGTTTTATAGTTTAAGGGGATTACATTTTGATTACAACTAAGGTGCATTAATTGGACATTATTCAGTTGTTAAAAATGTGCTGGATGTATAATATAGATGTGCATTTTCCCCACTTCTATTGAGAAATAATTGTACATCACTGTATAAACTTAAGGCATTCGGGATGATGGTTTGATTTACGTGTGTTGTGAAATGATTCTCGCGATAGATTCACTTAACCTGCATCATCTCACATAGATAAAATATAAAGGAAGAAAGAAGAAAAAAAAAGTCCTCTTATGATCTTGAGATTTACTCTTCTTCACAACTTTCTGTATATCATATTGTATAGAAGTCCATTTTGGGATAAAGGTGGTGAAGATGGGTCTCTGCCAGCCCCCAAATCAGTGCGGATTAATGACAGCAGAAGTTATTTTCAGAAGCAGAGATTAGTTTTTCTTATACTATGAAATTCAAACTTGCTTTGAAATTGAATCATGGGTGAAGTTATAGACAGATGGTGTGGGACTAAACTGTGAACCCCTTCTAGTACAAGACAAACCCTTCTTAGGCCAAATTTTGTGTTATGGCAGCTAAAATATAAGGAGTTCTAATGTACCTTTGCTTTGAGGAGGTAAATGAACCAATAGTGCCTTTTTAGTTCTGTTATTTGGCTTGTTTTTCTCATGTCTGCTGATGAGATCTTCCCCCAACCCCCAGATAAACAGGGGTCACATGACCACGGAGGCTAAGAGAGCTGCAAAGATGGAGAAGAAGATGAAGATTCTGCTTGGTGGGTACCAGTCTCGTGCCATGGGGCTCATGAAGCAGTTGAATGACTTATGGGACCAAATTGAGCAGGCTCATTTGGAGTTACGCACTTTTGAAGAACTCAAGAAACACGAAGATTCTGCTATTCCCCGGAGGCTAGAGGTAACATTATTGCCTTGCAGCATTGCTTAAGAAGAGAACTGCAAAGAATTACCAGGGCTTTCCTGTTTTTTCTTTTTCCTGTGCAGACTATCTCTGAAGTTGATACTGTCTGGCTTTTTTCAGTGAGAGCTTGAAGTTTTTGACTTATCTAGAATTGTCTTTGTGTAGATGGATAGACCAGGCCAATGGTGGATACAGTGGCTTTTCCTTTACTAACTTTCTGGTTTGTATATCTATACACCGTGACATGGAATAAGTAACCCTTGTGATTTGTCCCCCTGAAGCTTAATTGCATCCCATTCTTCTCGCTCTCTGAGGTCCATTAAACCATTGTCTGTTTTATAATTTAGGATGCTGGGAATACAGCTGCTCATTCTGAAGCATGAAATTCCTTTGGCCAGATTTGGTTTATTTCTCAAGTGTGCATGATAGTCACACTTGGGCAGCCCGGGCTTAATGAAGTGCATTTGTGGGTATTAATAGGACGACAGTGGCTTGTTTATTTGAGATGGCAGCAGAGATTTTATAAGATTTTACAAGATTTACAAATGGTAGTCATTTGACCAGAGAATGGTTGCAGTACTTGTTTTACAGCACAAGTAGTTGCTCTTTCTTGTTTCTCTGGGGGAATACCTAGCCCTTAAGAGTCATGACGTAGCTCAGCTATTTGTAAGATGATAAAGTATCATAAGATGTTTTTAAATTTCAGTGTGCTTACGTATGAAATAATTATTTAATATTTTTGTCTCTTCAAGTGTCTAAAAGAAGATGTTCAGCGACAACAGGAAAGAGAAAAAGAACTTCAGCATAGATATGCTGACTTGCTGCTGGAGAAAGAGACTTTAAAGTCCAAATTCTGAAGCATAGTTTATATTCTGTCACAAGATGAATTAATTGCTGGTTTTCATACTCTGGAAGGCTGAAACTGATGATTATCTTCATTGACAAATTTACCCACAATCTGTGGTTTTTCAGTTGTTTGTTTTAAATGATATCAATCTTACACAGTCTATGTATAAAGACTTTAACTCCACAGGACATTTTAGGGTTTAAATTATTAAGATGATTCTTTTAGCAGTGTCATATTTACAAATTTTTTTTTAGTTTTGGCCTTTAATTTTAAAAGCCTGATTTTAAAGTGCTGCCTGTGAGTAAACTCTTGAATAAAAACAAAATATAAAAAATTGAGAATGTAGCCTTTTGTTTGAAGTAATTAGATACTTAGAGTGCCCACAAACCAGCAAGTATGTACTCTGTGTCATATTTAATGAGTAACTCTTGGGTAATAAAAATGGCGATCTAGTATTTTAATTCCTAAAGAGGAGTCCTTTTGTGGCTTTGTCAGTTTTAGCATAGAGTACTGATTTCTCAGTACACTGACAAGATAAACATTTTAACACCTCAGTTTTTTGGTTTTTTTTTTTTTTTTTTTTTTAGTATAACTTTAAGGAAGATCTCTTCTCTGCCCAGCTACTCACACAGTTATGGATTAGGACTCAAAAGATTTCATTTTTATCGACCTGTTCTCTTCTTGTAAATGTCTTTTTGATAAAGGCATGTTAAAGATTAAAGATTAATTTCAGTAAGGCTGTTGAACTTTATTAAAGCTTGGTGTTTATCTTAACAAGTTCATTATACAAGTGTAGAATTTGGGGAATGGGTGGGAGTGGGAAGACCTGACTTTGTAATTCACATGAAATTATTTGGGACACTTATTAATTGGCTACAGGTTTGGTATAGACCAACAATATGTTGGACTAACCAGGCAAATTTCCCAATCTTAAGAATCCTAGGGACTAAAAGGAGGGAAGGAGGGATTGATTGATTCATTCATCAGATATTTATTAACTGTATACCCGGTGTCAGACTCGTGGAGATAGAACAATGAGTAAAATAGGCATGACTCCTGTTTTGTGGTGCTTACGGTCTGTTGGGAATTTTAGGTGATTAAAAATCAGATGTTTATCGAGTGACTCTTCTTATGTGCCAGGCACTTAGTTAAGTGTTGGAGATAAACTCTCAAATGGAGATGACAGTAGTAGGAGGAGATACTCCCATATACCAGGAAAAGTATCAGATCATGAACTTAGATTCTATGGAGGGAATTAAAATAGGGTGATGGGAGATAGTGACTGGGTGGCTACTTTAGGCTGCATGATCAGAAGAGTCTTTGAGGAGGTAACTTTTAAGATAAGATGTGATTAACATCTTAGAAGGAGCCATTCTTGTGGGACTCAAGGAAGAGCAATGCCAGCAGAGTGAAGAACAAGCACAAAGCCCCTTTGGAGTGTTTGAGGAATAGAAAAGACGACCATGTGGCTGGAACGTCAAGAATGGCATTTGAGTAAGGCCTACATGAATAGGGGCATATTTATAAAGCCTTGGTAAGAATTCTTATTTAGATTTTATTCTATTATGGGAAGCTATGAGAAGATTCTGAGCAAAGGAATGACATGGTTAGATTTGGTTTAGAGAAATATCCTGTGGTCATACTGCATAATGTCTCACTGGCTGAAGACAGGGAAGCCAGTTAGTTGAGGAGCATGAAGCGGTAATGAGGCAAACAGCAACACTGACTCAAACCAGGATAGAGGCAGTCCTGGTGGGGACAGGTGCAAAGATTTGAGTGGTAATAATTCTGTGGTCTCATCGGACTATATATTTTTCTAGTATCTAGCCACTTAATTCTAGTACTTGTTTCAGTAATTTCACATCGTTTTCTAGGGAACACTTTGATATCATCTATGAATAATGATAATGTTTCTTCTAGTAGTTTAATTTTTGTTGCATGTTTTGTTGGCAGAAATGTTTAAAACAGTGTTAAATAAGAATGCTGATGGTAGATGTTTTATTTCTGATTTTAATGGGAATGTCCATAGCATTTTACTTTTAGGCTGGCTGTTTTGAGTTACTTATCTAGAAAGGAAATATCCCTCCACTTTTAGTTTTTAAAGAATCTGAATTAGGGGCGCCTGGGTGGCTCAGTCGTTATGCGTCTGCCTTCAGCTCAGGTCATGATCCCAGGGTCCTGGGATCGAGTCCCACATCGGGCTCCCTTCTCCTCGGGAAGCCTGCTTTTCCCTCTCCCTCTGCTTGTGTTCCCTCTCTGTCAAATAAATAAATAAAATCTAAAATAAATAAATAAAATAGTTGATATAATAAAGACTCACTTTGTTTTCAAAATTTGAAATAATGCACATACTTACAGCCTAAAAAAACCAAGGTTTGCATAATTTCAAAATTGGCAGTCTCAGTGCACTGTAGACCTACGGCTCATGCTTTTGCTGTATAGCAGTGCGGCTTTAATTGGTAAACAGCTCTGCATCACCTCTGTTAGTGCCCTGTAAAGCCCAGGGTTCTTTACCAGCAGCACTCTGAGAGCGATTTTGGTAACTGTTTTCACATTCACATTTATCTTACTCTCTTTCATTAGCTGGTTGTGTTATAAAACTAGTGTTGAAAAGCATGTTTAAGTCTCAGTAACTTTGGGACAGAAATTAAATATGATAAAGAGCCCCCCCCCAAAAAAAACCCACCAGCAGGAGTGAGATCTCTTCTTTGAAATATTAGAAATAATGCTGAGATAAGAAAATTCAGTCTCCAAAGAAAAAATACCTAACAGAACGTGTAGATTTCTGCTGTCCAACCATTTTATCCTCCCTGTTTTCACATCTATTTTTCTGGGAACGTTAGTTGTGAAGTATGTGATGTCCTGCAATGCATTTCTCCTAAAATGTGGCTGTTCTGTTGGCCCTGTAAACTTTGATTTGCTAATAGGTTATTTAGGAAAATTGCATTTTTACGTAAGTGAAGTTAGTCTTTTGGTCTGTTGGCCCCCCCTTTTTTTTTTATAAGTAGGCTCCACACCTAGTGTGGGGGCCAAAGCAGGGCTTGAACTCACAACCCTGAGGTCAAGACCTAAGCTGAGATCGAGTTGTATGCTCACCCTACTGAGTCACCTAGGCGCCCCAGTCCAATTTTTGACATGGAGATTTTGCTAGCTGTATAAGGTGAATAGGATAACTATGTATATTTTTCTTTGCATCAAGCAGTTATATCATTGGAGGGATTTGTTCCATTAAAGATTGAAGGATTGAGCTTAGAAACCTTTGAATTGAGACCCCTCTTGGGAAGTAACTTCTTGATAACAATTTGTTCTGTGACTATGTTACCTGTTTTTAAATTGAAGTATCTTTAAATTTGATTTTAAACTTTTGTTTTAAAATGTATTTCTCCTTTTGTGTTTATTATTTGCTAAATTTAAGTAATTTATACTTTTCCAGAAAACTTAATTTTGTTGAAATTTAACACATTTGCAGAGAATTTTAATAGAAATCTCCTATATTTGTTACTTCTTAAGTTACAAGAAATTGACCTTAGTTTTACCATTTCCTATTTTTTCCTTGATTTGACTTGCTAAAGGTAATCTTTTTTTCCCTTCAGAAAAACCCGGTGTTTGGATTTATCACTTGTCATTTGTTTTAAAATATATTAATTTCTCATTTTATGTGTATTTCTTGTGTTTTCTGTAGAGTTTCTTGCCCTGTAACTTTTTGAGTCTGATGTTTATTTTTTGTTTTTATTTGTATACAAATGAAGGGTTTTGGTTATCTCTAATTTCAGATATGTTCACATCCCAGCTACATTGATGTGTCTTGTTTTCTAAGTAGTTTATCATTGTGTTTTAAGTTTTTGGTTAAATAAGAATATTTAAAAATTTCTGTGTGGTTGGCTTTTTTTAAATTGTTGCTACTTGTAGCATTTTTATCTTGTAGCAAGGAAATATGGCTTATGTAGTTTCTGCTTTTTAGAATTGAGGTTTTGGAGCCCAGCATTTAAAAAAAACGTTTTATGAATGTTTTAAGTGAAGCTTTATTTAGTTTGTGTGGGACAGAGGTGAACATGTATTCAGCCACTTTAATTATATTATTCAAATTTTATTTTCTTATCTTGGGGTGTAAACTACCATAGACTAAATGTTGTCTTAAAGTCTTCTAGATCTTTTTCTCAATTTTCAGCTTGTTTGTCTAAAGCTTTTGTTTCATATATTTTGATACTGTTGTTTAGTATGTAAATTCTTGTGTCTGTTAGGGGTCATTCATAAAAGACTTGCTAGTCTATAAAGTTTTTCCTTTTCTCCTTTATATTTTTACTTTGAAATTAACCTCTTTGAGATTGGAATATTCTTTTTTTGTTTATATTTGCTTGATAAGTTGTCTATTTTTTTTTAACTTCTATATAATTTTTTGTTGTCTCTAAATAGCATGTCTTGTTGGATTTTATATTTCAACCCATTTGGAGAGTTTTTGCAATTTAAGAGGGGAGACTAATCCATTTGCTTTTATGTTAATTACTGACTTTGGTCTTCTGTGATCATGTTTTATGCTTTCTCACTGATTCCTCTCATTTCCTAAATGGACTGTAATGTTCTGGGCTTTAATTTTCTTAGTGATTTAGGAAATATGCATTCTCTTTTAAGTTTTACAGATGATGATGGTATCATTTAGGATTCAGGACCCATGCGAGAGAAAGAAACCATACCAGTACTTTGAACAGGGAAATTTAATATGAAAAATTATTAACTAGTAACAGGAGATTAACCACTAAGATGGGCAAAGACAACTCTAAAGAATATAGGACTAGCAGATGTAGAGAGGAATCATACCTGTAGACTGAGAAGAGAGAGTACTCAAGTAGGGAACATTCTTTTTTATGGTTGAATAATATTCTGCGCGCTTGTGCACACAAGCTTGTGTGTGTGTGTGCGCGCGCGCGTGTGACGTTTTTGTTACCTATTCATCCATTGGTAGATTATCTGAGTTGTTTCTACATCTTGCTATTGGAAATAATGGTGCATTGAACATGGGGGTGCAAATATCTTTTGGATTCAGTGTTTTCATTTTCTTTAGATAAATACCCAGGAGTGGAACTGCTGAATCATATGGTAGTTGTATTTTTAATTTTTTGATGAAGCTCCATGCTGTTTTTTATAGTGGCTGCACCAGTTTACATTCCTGTGAACAGTGCATGGGGGTTCCCTTCTCTCCACATCCTCGCCAACACTTACTATTTCTTATCTTTTTGATTCTAGCCATTCTGACAGGTGTGAGGTGATGTCTTATTGCAGTTTTGATTTGCATTTCCTTGACGATTGATGATGAGCATCTTTTCATGTACCCTTTGGCCATCTGTATGTCTTTGGAAAAATGTCTATTTAGGGCTTCTGCCCATCTTCAATCAATTGTTTTTTTGCTATTGGGTTGTATAAGTTCTTTATTTATTTTAGATATTAGTGTCCCTTACCAAATACATGATTTGCAAATATTTTCTCCCATTCAATAGCTTGCCTTTTCATTTTGTTGATGGTTTCATTTGCTGTGCAGAAGCTTTTAAGTTTGATGTAGCCCCACTTGTTTATTTTTGCTTTTGTTGCTTTGGGTGTCAGATTAAAAAGTCATCACCAAGGGGCATCTGGGTGGCTCAGATGGTTAAGCGTCTGCCTTCGGCTCAGGTCATGATCCCAGAGTCCTGGGATTGAGTCCCGCATCGGGCTCCCTGCTCAGTGCAGAGCCTGCTTCTCCCTCTCCCTCTGCCATTCCCTCTGCTTGTGCTCTTCTATCTCTCTGTCAAATAAATAAATAAAATCTTTAAAAAAAATAAAAAAATAAGTCATCACCAAGACCTATGTCAGGGAGCTCACTGCCTATGTTTCTTCTAGAGTTGTGTGGTTTCAGGTCTTACATTTAAGTCTTTGATCCGTTTTGAGTTAGTTTTTGTGTATGGTGTAAGTCAGGGGTCCACTTTCATTCTTTTGCATGTAGCTGCCCAGTTTTCCCAGCACCATTCATTGAGGAGACTGTTCTTTCCCCACTGTATATTCTTGGTTTCTTTGTTGCAAATTAACTAGCCATATATGCATGGGTTTATTTCTGGGCTCTGTCCTGTTCCATTGATCTGTGTGTCTGTTTTTATGCCAACACCATACTGTTTTACTTACTACAGCTTTGTAATATAGTTAGAAATCAGGGAGTGTGATGCCTTCAGTAAATAATGGGCAGATATGACTCACATAAAAGATTTTTGGGGTCCTCAATTTTTAAAAGTTGAAAGGTATCCTGAGATGCCCCGAAATTAAGAACTGCCAGTTTACATTAAACTGGCTGGATATAAGAAACATCTGCTCAGAGAATCCACAGCTGTCTGTGGTCTTTGATCAGAAGTGTGGTGCTGAGAGAGGCTGGTGGTGGCTGTGTCCTGCGTGTGCGGTGTGGCACTGTCCTGTCTTTATTCCTTCATTCTTGGATTCTGATGCTTTTCAACTTAAATAGCAGCAGAAGTGACTAGTTAGATTTTTTTTTTTAAATTAAAGATTATTTATTTATTTGACAGAGCACAGGTAGGCAGAGTGGCAGGCAGAGGGAGAGGGAGAAGCAGGCTCTCTGCCGAGCAGGGAGCCGGATGTGGAGCTCGATCCCAGGATCCCAGGATCCCGGGATCCCAGGATCCCAGGATCATGACCTGAGCCGAAGGCAGCCGCTTAACTGACTGAGCCACCCAGGCGCCCCAGATTTTGTTGTTTTTATTGTTCTTTTTCCTATCTTGATATTAGGTGAGCAAAATAGCAATTAGTGCAATAAAAATCTCCTTTGCAGATGGGGTGACTGAAATCTCATGAGGGGAAGAGATTTGCTCAAATAGTGAAACTGATGCTCAAACCAAGTCCAGGCCTTGTTTCTCCACTGTAGCCAGTCACCATGGGATCTGAAATCTCAAACACGATGAATCCAAGGACACTTGTTCATTTTTATTTATTTTTATTTTTTATTTTTTTTTAAGGATTTTTAAAATTTATTTGACAGAGACATAGTGAGAGAGGGAACACAAGCAGGGTGAGTGGGAGAGGGAGAAGCAGGCTTCCCGCAGAGCAGGGAGCCCGATGCGGGGCTGGATCCCAGGACCCTGGCATCATGACCTGAGCTGAAGGCAGATGCTTAACGACTGAGCCACCCAGGTGCCCTAGGACACTTGTTCATTTTTAAATAAAATAACTGCTTATATTACTGTATCTAATAAACCTGAGGGACTCCTCTCCCTGAACACTGGCATAAACTGAAGGTTTGAAGAAATCCATCTTTTTGAACAATTAAAAAATGCACCTTTCATGAATAGTCACGAATAATTATGGAGGTTCTTTCTATATCTTGGGAGTATATCTTGTACTGATTCCCCTTGAAACTAATTTCATGGAAGAGCAATTGGCATCCTTTCCCATCACCATCACTAGATGTTCTGCCCCCATGTCTCCGTGCAGAGAACAGTTGGCGGAATATACTTGAAGATTGTCCTGGTATAGTGAAGTGGCCAAAAAGCAGAAGTTGGACCAGATTTTAGAAGCGATGCATATGGCTTGCCCTCTAGGCATGTTATGGATTAATTGGAAGATTATACATATAATTTATTCTCTGCTTCCAGAATAGCCCTTGCAGGGAAACAATATTTTTTTTTTTTTTAAAGATTTCATTTGTCAGAGAGAGAGAGAGCAAGCACACAAGGAGGGGGAGCGACAGGCAGAGGGAGAAGCAGGCTCCCCGCTGAGCAAGGAGCCCGATGTGCAGCTTGATCCCACGACCCTGGGATCATGACCTGAGCTGAAGGCAGACACCCAACCGACTGAGCCACCCAGGTGTCCTGGAAACAATATTTGACGGAGAGTAGAACTGTTCAAAATATGTGGGTGTTGGTTACTTCATTACTCCCAGAGAGAATTCCCTACTCCCCAACAAAAAAGGTTAGGTCTGCCAACTGTAGTTTTATGTTTAAAATTCTTTACTTGAGGAAGGAGATGTCAAGAAAACTTGCCCAGATTCAGGATTTGTTTGCTTGAGAAATCTATAACTTTTTTTAAATTTAATTTTATTTAATTTTATTATGTTAATCACATTACATCATTAGTTTTTTTCATTTTTTTATTATGTTATGTTAATCACCATACATTACATCATTAGTTTTTGATGTAGTGTTCCATGATTTCATTTTTTGTGCATAACACCCAGTGCTCCATGCAGTACGTGCCCTCTTTTAATACCCATCACCAGGCTAACCCATCCCCCCACCCCCCTCCCCTCTAGAACCCACAGTTTGTTTCTCGGAGTCCATAGTCTCTCATGGTTCGTCTCCCCCTCCGATGTCCCCCCCCCTTCATTTTACCCTTCCTACTATCTTTTTTTTTTAACATAT
>NW_027397084.1:3147975-3180541 GCF_003265705.2 Callorhinus ursinus
AGTCTTACACGATTCACAGCGCTCACCTACAAGTTTTTAACATCCATGGAAGTGTCCAGTGTCTGCCCTCCAAAGTTCAGAATTGGTTCATAAAATCTGGTAGAGGAAGAGGAGGGTGGCAGCCATGTTTTAATTTGGTATTTGGTTATAGGAACTGAGGCCTGGCAGTGAGCCACTTTTCTGCTTGATGAGTTAAGAAGAGCCTGTGTGAATGAATGGCTTCTGAATACTTACAGGATAGCACCTTGGAGAATTGGGCTCAGAGGGAAGGCCGGGGTCTTAGCAGCGATGAGGCTACGGGTGGGGACCAGGTGCTAAGCCAGAGGGATTTGGAGGCAGTCAACCAGCAGTAGCTGTCATTTTCACAGGGGGAGGGGCTGGAACTAGAGGGTGGGACTAGGGAGAATCATGACAGATTCTTAATGGAATTAACTTCCGAGTCACCTGTTTGGTTTTCTGCTATTGCTTCGATGATAATCAAGTATTTTGTTCTTGCCTTTAATAGTTCTGGAGTGACATGCTTGTTAGAACTGGTTAAGAAAGTGGCCGAAACACGTTCCAAATTCTGTTAGTCTCCATGAGGCCCTTGGGGTGTGGCCCTAAACGCCACCCAGCTGCCTCAGCATACCATGGCTCAAGTGCCATCTAGTGGTGACTTGGAGGAATTGTTCTAAACCAAGGAACAAACAACTGGGTTAAGACTTTTTGACCTTCAAATCCGAGAAATAGAACATGTTCATTCTCAAGTGTCACTGCTATTTTCAAGTGAACTTACTGCTTTGGAAGTCTTTATTTTGAACTAGGTGAATTCCAAAATAATACTAGGCCCTAAAATCCCTAACAGGTAATGAAGACATAGAAGCAATGATTTTTTCCTTGATGACAAAATCACAACAAATACGTAAAGGAAAAACCAGAACAAAGCTAGTGCTGTCTGAGAAACAGGTTCATCTGACCTGAGACTTAATGCTGTCCCTCAATAGACTGAGCTGTTAATGCCTCACCGGCTAGCCCTAGTAGGGGCTCCCTGAGTGTGGACGAGGCAACGAAGGTCTGTCTGCATCTCTCTCCCATGGTACCTATGATGTGGCTCTAAAGTACCATGATTGATGGTGGAGCAATTTCTTAAATGTCAGGGTGCATTGTGGGTGGACTTTTCCCAAGGAGTCCTTTGGGAAGCCATGCACTTCCTTCCAATAGTGCTCCCCTGCTTAAAAAAAAAAGCCTTTGGAACTGCTTATTGGAATTGTTTAGAATTTCTTCAGTGGTGCTTAGGAAAGACTGCCGTGGAGGCCGTTTCTGTAATGGGGTTGGGAAGGAGACAGATGGGGGCAGGAAGACTGGTGAGAAGTTCTTGCAGGAGGAGCTCAAGGTGGGGTCACCCCAAGGTGACGAGGGTGGGGGCAATGAGGACAAGAATTCAAGAGGTTTTGTGAACGCAGAACTGAAAAGTGATCGGACCTGGATATGGAGGCAGAAAAACAGCTCTGGGTTGGTGGTCTCTGACAGAAGGTGGTGAGGGGAACTGATTTTGGAGAAAAGGTGAAATGTTTGCTTCTAGTGGAACTATCAAGCAGGCCTTGGGTCTGGAGGTCAAGAGGATTGTCATCACTGGAGACTGTACTTATTCATGAGACAAACGCTGTAAAGTACCTGTAATAACAGCTTGCATTTAGTAAGCACTAAGGCTGCCAGGCCTCAGTTCCTATAACCAAATACCAAATTAAAACATGGCTGCCACCCTCCTCTTCCTCTACCAGATTTTATGAACCAATTCTGAACTTTGGAGGGCAGACACTGGACACTTCCATGGATGTTAAAAACTTGTAGGTGAGCGCTGTGAATCGTGTAAGACTGTTGAATCACAGACCGGTACCTCTGAAACAAATAATACATTATATGTTAAAAAAACAAGAAGATAGTAGGAAGGGAAAAATGAAGGGGGGGACATCGGAGGGGGAGACAAACCCTGAGAGACTACGGACTCCTCACCACTGTGAGGGACAGTGCGAAACCCCTGCGCAGTAACTTAATCCTCACACAACCGAGGAGTGTGGGCGTGCTCATGTCCTCGTTTCATAGATGGACGTAAAGTGGTTTCAGAGGGCAAGTTATACCCATTTCATCCCCAGTTAAGACGGAATTAAGTGAGAGAGAGTAGGAAGCAAGAAGAAACAAATGAAAATATCAACATTATTCCTGATGAAACAAGACTGGAAGATGGGGCTTAGATCTGTGCTAACAGTAGCTTTCTAGTACTTACCCCACTCAGCACAACCCCCTTGTGAGCCAGGGTGAGTTTGTGGAGCAGAAGCATCCACTCAGACTGCTGCCTCTCTGAGAGACGCTGGTCTCTCAGGGCTTTGGTCCTCTGTGCTTGGAAGGGTTCTGGCAACTTCACAAAGTTCTGTTGATTGCCGATGGCAGCAGGTCCGTTTATAAAGCAGGGCTGGTTTCCTAGAAGACAGGCTTCAAGATGAGGATTGCAAGAGAAACTAGCCCTCAGCAGGCAGGCGTGGGCGGGGGGTCAGGGCCCTGGAACGGCCTGCTGGTTGTGCTCAATGGACTGTCTCCGTGGACTTCAGGAGCACTGTGGCCTTAAACCTCACTACACCAAGTGTGGTCTCTGCACCAGTGGCTTCAGCATCACTGGTCCCACTGAACGGGAATCTGCATTTTAACATGATTCCCCAGATGGCGTGCATTCACATTAAAGCTTGGGAAACTGCTGGAACCGTACCCAGGTGCTGCCTTATCCATGAAGGAGAAGCTTGTTTTTCTCCTGCTTGCTCCCCACTCTCGGGAAGCCTTGATTAATATTCTCCTCCCTGCAGAGGCCTTCCTGCTCTGAAGGCTGCCGACCACCCCCCTCCTTCGATCACTCATTATATCAACAATTTGTCTGTTATTTGGGAGCGTGAAAAAAGCCTTCTCAAAACATGCCCTGAAGCTCATGGGGCTTATGTGATAACTTACTCAAACCAACCTGATACTTATTTCATTTCCCTGCATAGTCCACTCCAAAGAGTTTTTAAAAAGCAATTTTCTGAAACCTTTGGATAGGCCGTTTGTTTCAGTATAAGACTTTTTCCCCAGAGGGATTTGTGATTATAACTGGAGTGAGAAAACTCTGTTATTAGAAATAATATTTGGTCCTAGAAAACTCTAGAGAACTTGGGTGGAAGGGGGAATGGTAGAAAGGGCAGGGGGGTCGGGGTGAGGATGGGGAGAACAAGGACTCTTGCTGTATCCACAAGGTGCCATTTTTGTACTTTTAACGAAGAGGCAGAGAAATCCAAGGAAAAATAAAGGTTCAGAAAGGTACTGGTTCTGGAACTATGCCATCCGATATGGACATCAGCTACATATAGCTATTAAAATGAACCTTTAAAAAAAAGATTTTATTTATTTATTTGGCAGCACAAGCAGGGGGAGCGGCAGGCAGAGGGAGAGGGAGCAGCAGGCTCCCCGCGGAGCAGGGAGCCCGACGCGGGGCTCGATCCCAGGACCCCGGGATCATGACCTGAGCCGAAGGCAGATGCTTAACCAACTGAGCCACCCAGGCGCCCCTAAAATGAAGATTTTAATTAAATTTAATAAAATTATGTTCAGTCATCCTAGCCACATTTCAAGTGCTCAATAGCCACATTTCCACCATCAAGAAAGTTCTTTTGGGCAATGCTATTCTAGAAAGTCATATAAAGTTGACATATTAGCTGCTAGCATGTAGTAGTAATGTTTTTTTTTTTTTAAGATTTTATTTATTTGAGAGAGAGAGAACACAAGCAGGGGGAGGGGCAGAGGCAGAGAGAGAGGGTCAAGCAGACTCCCCACTGAGTGTGAGCAGGGAGCCTGATGCGGGGCTTGATCCCAGGACCCTGGGATCATGACCTGAGGCGAAGTCAGACACTTAACCAACTGAGCCACCCAGGTGCCCCAGCAGTAATGTATTTCTAACTCAAAACTGACTGTACGAGAGGAGGTCCGAAGATCTGCCTGGTCTTCCCGAGGCGTGGTGGGGTAAGTATGCCTTTCAGCTCTGTAATGCTTTGAAGACAAAACAAGGGCAACTGTGCTCATTTTGTTGAAGTGATAAGGAGCTGTGGGCCATGTACTGAGCCCAGCAAACTAGGGGTATCCGCCTACGGCTACAGCAGCGCGAGGGAGATGGAGTGCGGCGCTATATCCCTGGACCGCCGGAAATGTCCACAAACGGGTTACATTCATCATGGCAACACCCACGCCCTGGAGCACTCTGCAGGCTTCTGCCCCAGGGCTGGGGGAGCACGGGGCCGCACCCCTGCTTCAGGCTGGTCTTTTCTTTGTCCTCCCACTGGGCCCCGTTCAAGTCCAGCAAGGCCAGCTTCAGCCCACCCTCCCCCACTCTGTCCTCCTCTGTCACCCGTGGGGCTGACACACATTTGGTTTCGTGTATCCTAGACCTCATTTCTTCCCGTGTCTTATCTTAGCTCCTTAGCTAGATCATGAGCTCCTTTGAATCACGTCTTCTCAAGGATGTCCGCAGAAGGAGTCTTGTGTATCTCTGTTATCTTGCTCACTCTTTGTCTGGATCCGACTCTGTTTCTCTGTCTCTGTGGGTCTCTTCCCCTTCTCTCTCTTGTCTCCTGGCTCCTCTAGCCCACCAACACCAGATCCCCTTGTCAGCCCCCGCTCCTGACGCCCACGCCCGCAGATGAGCCTTAAATCTGGAAGTCCCCAAACGAGGACTTCTGCTGCGCTGGACAGAAGGGAATGGGAAGAGGGAGTCATTGAGAAATTTCCTGGCGATGAGAACAAGCTCTGTTCTTAGAGTCACAAGTCCTGGGTTTGAGTCCTACCTCTGTTAGTTGTCGGGCTGTGTGACGTGGGGCAAATGACTTGATGTCTCTGAACTTCTCTGTGTGGTAGGCAGCTGTCTGCTCTCATGGATTGTCATGAGAGTCGGGTTAGTGTGGTTTGCGAGCTGCTGAGCGCCCACACCTGCAAAGCTTCCTTATCACCCATGCTCTTCACGACTTCTTGACCATAGTTCATGGAGAAAGAAAGATACTAGAGAAAGCCTTGTGCCAGGTTCAGAGCCAAAATATCGACTGCGTGGGGGAGGCCGGGAGGGCCTGCAGACTCATCATTCCACAGTGTCTTGACTCAGAAGTCCTTGGCATTGATTTGTATCTGAGTGAGTAGATGTGCTGATTAGTTGTACTTGGTGAACCAAAAGCACAACCAAAATATGTTCCTTTGTGGGATTTAAACAAATTAACAGGAAGAGCATTGTGGGGGATGAGTGTGGAAACGCATTTCAGTTTGAGTTTTCAACCCTTAACACATATGTTCTGAAAGCCACTCTGCAAAAACATGCTTCTGTCAACCGTACAGTTAGCTGGGTGATGACCTTCCTCCCTTATGCTGATGGGGGAGCAGTGAGGGTGGCATCTGTCCCCCGAAGGGCAGGCAGCAGAGTGGGGAGAGCTTTGGATTCATGCAGCCACTACCACGAAGGAGCTGTGTGACCTTGGGCAAGTGACCTACCTTCTCTGGGCTTGAGTCCCTTCTCTTGTAAAGTGGGGGCCTCCTTTACAGGGTCTTGTGAAGAGGAAATGTAAAGTGTCGAGGCCCCCACCCGGCACGCAGCAGGCCTCCAGTCCACGGTAGTATTACTGTTACTTAATACGCCCAGAAATGGGAAACAGGACCAAACCACTGTTACTTTGGGGTTTTCTGTTACAGTGGAACTTAATCCTGACTAATACACTTACTTTACAAATAAATTCCCCACATCTCTTAGGAGAGGCATCCAAAGTTACAAGTCCCAGACTGCCTCCACACGGCCTAGCCTTTAAGCCTGTTTTGTATTTTTCCAAAATAATTCCCACTTTCTCAGTTAACATTTCCAGTGGTAAGTTTTCAAATCCACGAATAAAAGAGCTATCTGTCTCGGTTTGGGCCGGTGGGACGCAAGCAGAAATGGAGGTGAGAGATGTGTTCTTAAAAAGACGCTGTGTGCCCCTCTTCCCACTTTCCCCACTGTTTTTACTCACAGCACTTATGACACCAAACGTATGGGTTTGGTTTCCCACACCAACCAATTCTCCGGTTCTCTGGACACCAACTGGGTGTCCTGCAATTCAGTTCAGCTCTGACGTTACTGACCTGGTGTCGGTGTCAGATCCCACGGGGTAAGGGCTCCGTCCCACGAGGCTGCCCCCACCTCAGATGCCAGTCACAAGTCCCAGGGTGTCACCTGCGCTTCTGACCAACTGGCTACAAATCGGGGGTTCCCATGACCCCCTCGGTTTTGGCAATTTGCTAGAATGGTTCACAGAACTCAAGAAAGCACTTCACTTACTGTTACTGGTTTATTATAAAGGGTATGATACAGGGTACTAGTGGATGGCCAGGAGAAGAGGTACACAGGGTGAAATTTGGAAGGGTCCCAAGCCCAGGAGCTTCTGCCTCCAAGACGTCGGGGCATCCCACCCTCCCAGCATGTGGATGTGCCCACGATCTGGAAGCACTCCGAATCCTGTCATTGAGGACTTTTAATGGACATTCCATTACGTTGGCATGATTGATTAAATCATAATCAACTGGTGACTGCACTCCACCTCCAGCCCCTGCCCCTTGCTGGAGTGGGGGGGTGGGGCAGAAAGGTCCACTCCTCTAATCACATGGCTGGTTCCTCTGGCAGCTAGCTGTCCATCCCGAAGCTATCTAGGGGGCCACCAAGAGTCACCTCATTAGCGTAGACTCATGTATAGTCTAAAGGGGCTTGTTATGAATAACAAGAGATGCTCCCGTCACCCCTACCACTCAGGAAGTCCTAAGAGGTATTAGGAGCCTTGTGCCAGGAAGTGAGCACAGGACACAGTCGCCGCTGTACCACCGGGTGATGCTGAGCAGGGCAGCCTGGCTGGGAGAGAACTATTGTTCTCTCTGTAAGAGGTTCCTAGGTCCCCGGCACCAAGGAAGGCTACGCTAGCCCCAGCTTGACCATCTCTGGACTTCCTGAACATGCAAAAATATCCCTAAAGAGGCTGATGGTTTCTTCCAATTCCCTACTGGAGACTTCAGTCGGGGTAACCAGGCTTCAGCGCCTAGTGAGGGTGGGTCAGCTGTGGATGAGCGAGAGAAACAGGAAGAGGAAATACGCCAGCCTTATGGGCCGAGTGTAACAATATGGTCCACGAGACGAGGCCGGACGGTAGAATTCACCTGATGTGGGGCCCAGACACCAATGGCCTCAGTATAATTCCCACTGCGGGAATTGTGTTGAGTTGTGAATTTGGGGGCAACTGGCCATCAGCCGGAAGAGACTCAAACACAGGGAGATGGGAGGGCCAGCTGAGGCTTGAGGAAAGAGCTGGTTGGATGGGGGCCAATGAGGCAAGAGCCCTGGGTTAGTTTCCTAGGGCTGCCATAGCCAACTCCTGGCGCAATGGAAATGTGCTGTGGCACGGTCCCGGAGGCTAGAAAGCCAAGATCAAGGTGTTGGTAGGTTTGGCTCCTTCTTCTGTGCCTCTCTCCTCGCCTCTGGTGATCTGCTGGCGATCTTCGGCCTTCCTTGGCTTGTGGACACATCAGACCTCTCTGTGTTTTTATCTTCACATGGTGTTCTCACTATGTCCTAATCGCCCCCCTTGATGAGGACACGGTCATATTAAATTAGGGCCCACTCCACAATGACCTCATTTTACTTGCTCATCTGCTAAGACCCTATTCCCAAATAAGATACTCACAGGTACTGGGGGTTAAGATTTCAGCATCTTTTTTTGGAGGGGGGATACAATTCAACCCATAACAAGCCCTCTTCTAATACTTGGAGGGTTGTCACATGAAAGAGGCTTAATTTTCTCCCCCATGATCTCAAGGGCGAGAAGCAGGGCCAGGGTGGCAGTTCCATGGAGACAGATGACCAAAGGCGCAGGGCTGTGCCTCAAGAGTTCTGGGCCTTTGGTGGTTCTCGGTGCAGCTCCATGCTTCCCTCCTCTCCCGCTGGTACCTGAGGGCCATTTCCTTTCCCCCCAGTCCCTATCTAAGCAAAAACAAAGAGGCAAATAAATTATTGGCCAAATAAAGTATCATCTAAGCTGGAACACTTCTGAGCGGGGCAGTGGTGAGTGGTGAGCACAGTCGGCAAGGGGGTACACTGACTCAGGTATGAGGGGTCAACAGCAACAACAAAACCGAATAAAAACAGACTTTTCACGATCACCGTGCATCAGCAATAAGCAATTCCGAACCATGGCAGTGATAACATACTCCTTGACAAAATGTTTTGTTGGCTTAAGTCATAAACAATCGCTAGGTTACTGTTGTAACATACATGTAAACGTCAAATTAGCTTGTTTTAATTTCTTATCCTTTATTTTTTTAAAGATTTTATTTATTTATTTGAGAGAGAGAGAGAGAGCCAGCATGAGGGGCAGAGGGGGAAGCAGACTCCCCACTGAGCAGGGAGCCCAATATGGGGCTCCATCCCAGGACCCCTGGATCATGACCTGAGTCCAAGGCAGATGCCAACTGACTGGGCCACTCAGGCACCCTAATTTCTTATCCTTTAAGAAATGAATATTACATTCTACCTGGAAATTACTTTGAGAGCACCCAGTTCTAAGGTTGGCCCCCAACCCATGGGGACTCCGTGTCTACATTCATTTGGAGAAGAAGTTCACAACTACCCAAAATCATTCAGGCTTGGTGGGCAATTCATGTCTCCAACCCTTGGGTGAGTCCTCCTGCTTTTAAACAATAGACTTGAAATGGACAATGACGGCGCAATGATTATAAAGATGAAGAAGCAGAACTTGAGTTACTTTAAGTCTGTCATTCTTCAGAATGACAGAATAAATTAAAACATATACTCTCTTTTATTCTCCCTGTTGTAGCACAAATGGTTCATCAAACACACCTGATAGTTTCCAAATTAGTTGTTCACGTTTAGGAACTGTTGGCGCAGGCTCTGGTTTGATATGGCTGACCCTCTTGAAGTGATGCCCCTGTCCGGGCCATGATTTGATGCAGGAAATAGTATCAAGCTCTTCCAGCAATTTCCCTATTAAATTCCCTAAATTAGGTAACTTGCAGCTTCCATAAGTGGAAAATCTTTCTGAATGTTGATGATATTATAAATGATGCTGATCTCTTCTCAGATTCTGCTAACCTAACAGCAATTAACCATTTTCTAGGCCTTATGAAATTATCTGAGCTTTCTATATATTCCGTATCTCTAATTATTGACAACATTATTGAAAATTGTTCCTGGGAATGTCATGTTTAGTTAGGTCAAGTCGAATGTTTCAGGCAGGTGAGAGGTAGGGCAGCACGCTTGGCTGAGCGTGTGGGCTCTGTTGCCAGATTGCTAAATGTCAACTCTCCTTTCTAGTAATTAAATTAAGATTATTCATGCCGGTGATGGGCTGGGGCTTAAGGAGTTGTAGTGTGTGTTCCATTCAAGGGAGGTGAAATTCAGCAGAGACTATGGAAGGAGGGACCTACACCCCACAGATCTGGGCCGCCCTATATCATCTCCTCCTTTCACATGGGTGCCCACTTCTCCCACCTCTCACTGTCGGTCCCTCAGAGCCTGCAGTTCCTCCATGTGGGCCATGGGAGGGCAACTCCAGATCGGTGGCCGCAGGCAAGGGCAGCTACAGCCTCTGGGAGTGGGGCTGGGGACTGGAAACGTGTGCCCCACTGACATGGAGTTCAGGCTGCTGTGGTCAAGGAAGCAGGTATGGCATCGTGCACTGGGGAGCTCCAGAGGGCTGGTGGGGCAGGACCCTAGATTCCCAGGGCCCTGGCTTTGGCCAAGTGCTGACTCTTCAGGCGCTGGGTTGTGGACAGGTGCAGGAGTCCCAGGGAAGGGCCCAGGGCGAGGGATATTTGCCAACCACTATACAAGAACTTCAACTTTTTGCCAACCAGTACGGCTGGGCACTACTCAAATACAGATCCCTGGTCACACAAATCTCTAAGAAAAGCCAAACAGGCATGATCATCGTGGTTCATACCTTGTGGTTATGTTCCCTAGAAAATGAACAGCGCATTTCAGTGTGATGTGAATATGAGTGCTTGGTATTGTTCTCTATAATCTTTTGTATTCAGTGAAAAAAGTTCTCAGAAAAAGATCGTCTAAAACACTTCTGGAAGATTCAATTGTGTGACATCCTTTTAAAAAACTGTCAGCAAAACCAAATACATCTGCTAAGGGGTTATTTGGCACCATTGGCATTTTTAAGTAAAATTGCAAATTAGGTAAATTTTATCTTTGAAATTCCTCATTCCAGTTTCCTGCCCCTGTTACCACTGTCCCTGTGGCCACTTCTGCTCCCCACGGTCCACACTTGACCACCCTTGTCCTTCTGTACAACATGGCAGGTGATCGACGGGTGTGCTCCATCTGTTCCTCTTTTTTTTTTTTTTTTTTTAAAGATTTTATTTATTTGCTGGAGAGAGACACAGCGAGAGAGGGAACACAAGCAGGGGGAGTGGGAGAGGGAGAAGCAGGCTTCCCACAGAGCAGGGAGCCCGATGCAGGGCTCGATTCCGGGACGCTGGGATCATGACCTGAGCCGAAGGCAGACGCTTAACAACTGAGCCACCAGGCGCCCCTCCATCTCTTCCTCTTACACCCAGGCTTTGGCTCTTTTATTTTTGCTTTGAATTGTTCCTTGAAGGAATAATTTTCCTTGAAGATGTCTGAAGGACACAAATACCCAAAGTTTTGCTCTGTAATAGCAAAGATTTCTTCTTTTAATATGAATTTAATGGCTTTTCAGAAATTGACAAAAGTCAACACGCTACCTTTATAAAGGATCAGCAGCTTGTAGCCCTGTTTTTAACACACCAAGAAGTAAAAAATGAAATTCAAGGAGTGTATTTGTTATTTTCTGACCAAATTGTTTGTTGAAATTGACTACATCCAACTTACATGAAATAACTAACTTATACATTGCTCGAGTCCAAAACTGATCAGAGGATTCAGTGAGCAAAATAAAAGGCAAGCTAGAGTCACAAATAAAATGATTTCTCCTCTCTGTCTCCATGCTGCCTGTGAATCACACAGCAAATCTCCCTTTCTCCCACCTCTTTTTTTCCTTTCACTCTTCATTTTACCTCCTAGACCGGCTGCTCTGTGGTTTGGCCCCTCTGACTGCCTGCTTTGGCCCCCTCGACCTGATGCCAACACTCCTTTCCTCTTCCTGATAGGCTCCTGGGACCCTCCAACGTGATCCCTTCCTGGAGTATTTATATATCAAAGGAGACAGCGGGGCACCTGGAGAGGACAATGCTCCAACCCAAAGAACACAATGAGGACTAGGGTGTAATGAGCACCTACTGGGTGTTGGGGGCACAAGCATCACCTCATTTCATCGCCACAACAGACAGGTTTACTTCCCCATTTAACAGATAGGGAAGTGGAGGTTTGGGGGCTTGAGAAGGTACAGTTACTCGGTCAAGGTCACAGAGCTGGTGACTCTCTAGCGGCACTGCCCTGAAAAGCACATTTGGTAGAGTCTCAACTCCTGGCCCGTCCTCAAGACTGTGCCCCTTCCTCTCCCCTCCCGACCCCTCCCTCCCTTGGGCCCTGGCCTCCAGAGCCCACCTGGGAGCCAGGCCCCTCGTCCCTTGCCCACCGTGCCCGGGCTGCGGCGAGCGGCAGAGGAAGGGCTCGCTGGTCCCGGCTGCCCATCTGCGGCCTGAACAGGAAAGAGACAAAGGTCCCATTTGAGGGCTGCTGTCTGTTTCCATGTCTCTAGCTGCTGAGCCACCAGGAGGAAAAGCATTTGAGGTATTTCCACGGGAAATGGTAGCCAACAAAAGCGCCGTTGGGTGGTATTCTAGTTAATTGCAGGAAGGCGGGCAGCCCTCCAGGATATTACCTTTCTTGGGCTGGAAAGTGTTTCTTTGAAAAACGTTTCAGTTCAGCCGAGGCCTCCTAAGTTTTCGCAGATTTGCTTGTTCATAACTACGAAGAGAGTCACCGAGTCGGTCCTTCGGGGGCCGGGAGGGGGTCCGGTGGGAGGCAGCATTGGGCGGGAGGAAACCACTCTGATGACAACTCTCTGCTAAATGATGGCTGGAAAACACTGGATTATATTTCCCAGCCGGTATGAATTCCTAAAGGGGGCCATTCCCCGGAGGCCCGCCTCCCCCAGACGGAAACAGAATCTGTGACCCTGAATGAAATGTCTCTTGCCCCCGTGAAGGGGAGAGGGCCGGAAATGAAGAGAAGTGATCACTCTTCTTATACACACTTAAAAAAAAAAAAAGAAGAAGAATGAAAAGAAAAGCATTTGCAAAGATGCATGAATCCAAGCGTGTTACTCCTGACACACTGGGTTTGCGTGTGCTTTTGCCTCTCTGGAATGCTTCCCATTCACAGCAGCTCGGGAAATGAGCAAGGCCTCCATCTTTCTCTGCACTTGAGAGATGAGGCCACCGCGTTCATGACTCACCATGCAGGTCACCCTGCGCCTTCCGTCAGTCTGTCATGACCACCTGTTTACCGGCCACCTCCTCTATGCCCCGAGCTGGGCGGCTGGCAAGGACGGTGAGGTGGCTGCTGTCGAGCCGTGGATACACACGCCTCATTTAAGTGGAACAGTTCAGAGCAGCCCCAGGTGAGCGGGAGCCCACGTGGTGTTCTGAGAAGGGGGGGCTGAGGGTGGTTGGAGTGGGAAGACTGGCAGAACCTCTTGTAGGAGGTGACCTTCCTTCCCCCGCAGGGCTCTTTCCATCAGAGCTCACTGAAGTCTAGGACTGTTCCAAAATTGAATATTTTCGTTCTTGTCGGCGATTGTACATTTCATATATGCTAGTTGCTATCAACTCAAATGCAGAGGCATAGGAAGTAAAAGGGCAAAGTGTCATTTCCCCTAGTGCCTGCAGTTCTGGTCCCCTGCCCCCAAGATGAACATTCTCAACACTTCAGCACGTTGCTGTGTATCCTTTTGGACGTTTTCATCTGTACGCAACCCGCATGGTCTTTTCCTTGGACACTCCTCCAGGTGTGTCCCGATCCTCCACGCTGCTCTGCCTCTCTCTGCCCCTGCAGGGCACCCTGAGTGGTATTCACTCCCTGGCTAGCTACCTTTCTGCCGGGTGTCTCTGTCCTGGCTCACAGCTCCTGTCGGCGGCTTCCCGAACTCTCTGCATTCCCACAACCGCCTCTTCCCTTTACCTTAGAACATGCACGCCTGTGTGTGTGTGTGTGTGTGTGTGTGTGTGTGTGTGTGTGCGCGCGTGCGCGCGCATGTGCATGCGCTCACCCCTGGGTGCTTCATTATGCCTTGCCGATTCCCTCAGCACTATAAAGAACCCTTTTTATTTTATTTTATTTTTTTTTAAAAGATTTTATTTATTTATTTGACAGAGAGAGACAGCGAGAGAGGGAACACAAGCAGGGGGAGTGGCAGAGTGAGAAGCAGGCTTCCCGTCAAGCAGGGAGCCCCATGCGGTGCTCGATCCCAAGACCCTGGGATCATGACCTGAGCCGAAGGCAGACGCTTAACCGACTGAGCCACCCAGACGCCCTAAAGAACCCTTTTTATTAAACTCTCCTCAGATCACCCCACTGCAGGTTTTGTAGGGCCTTGACTGACAGTAAGGCTATTTATTGTTTTGTAGTCTGCGTATACAGATGTATATGGATGTGGGGGGCAAACATAGCAGTGTGTATATGTGTATGTGTATGTAGCTCTTCTGCTTTTTAAGGTGAGCATAGTATTCCACAGTATTCCATTGAGTGGATGGGCACTGTTTACATCATCAGTCCCTCTACTGATAAACATTTAGGGTTGTGTTCAGTTTCTCTCTTTGGTATCATGACATCCCCAAATATGTATATGACTTCTTCCAAGAGCCTAAAGCGTGACATAGAGCAGTGGAGGGGTACCTGGGAGAGCCTGGGTAAGGCACTCCATTTCTCTGAGCCTCGGTTTCCCCATCTGTCCAATGGGGACAGCCTACTGTATGGATCATTGACCCTGGAGGCAGGTGATGGCCGGAGATCTTGCGGAGGCTGCATCTTTGCATCGCTGCTGTTGTGAGGCTGAAGGGCAGGCCGTAGCTGCTCCCCATCATGCTCATTCACTGCGAAAATATTAATTTCTGGAAGAAGCCTTGAAGTGAGAACAAGCTATTAGCTCTAGAACTGAAACAGAGACAAAATGAAGATGATAAGAGAACGGGATGATTCTTATTACAATTCAGAAGTGTTACGGGAGAAACAATGTGTTCCTGGGGTATCTGGGGAGCTCCGAGGGGCGATGGGGCCATCGGAGAGGGGGCGTGAGCGGCTGCAAGGCCCCGCGGCTCTTTCCAGGCCCGCGGTCCCTGTCCTTCCAGGCTGGGGGAGGCCGCGCCTGCCCACCCCAGGGGCCTGGCGGCGGGTGAGGGCGCGGGTAGGCCCGCTGCCGCGGCGAACGGCGGCCCCGGACCCCAGCCGAGCGCGGCCCCCGCGGCCCCGACCAGCAGGTGTCGCTGCTGCCCCAGCGGACGGCCGCGCACACGCCCCGACAGCTCGGTTCCCGCCCCGCAGGGTCTACGGTCCGCAATCACCGGGTCAGAAACCTGTTCTCCCCTACGCCCCTACTGCTGCCTAAGAAAAGGAGCGACAGCCCTCTTCCTCCTCCTCCGAGGAGGCTGGGAAGGTGCTGTCGGAAGAGAATTCCATGCAGGGTGGCCGTGCTGTGTCCTCCCTCGCCCCCAGGCCAGGGCAGGCAGCGTGGCTCAGCACGCGGGGCCCCAGGGCGCCGCTGGAGCAGTCGGGGTGCTCTGTGCTGGGATGAAGGGCCGTTATGGACCGCAGAATCCAGCAGGGGGATGGGACAACTTGGAGGGGAATTTGCAAGTGTAACAAAGAGGGGCCCGGCCTGGGTCTGGCAAGCCGAGTCCATCTCCTTCCCAGCCGGTTTTTCTTTACTCCAGAGGCTGTACTAAGGGTCCTGTTCTAGGTTTTCAGTTATTCCTCTGAATAATAGGAGAAAAGGAAGTAGCTCACCCGAATGGGGTTAGAGGGTGACCGAGGGTCCCGTTCCCTCAGCACTTGAGCAGTTGCTGGGATGCACGACTTTGGTGCTAAACCCTGGAGAGCACAGGGCAGCCGGGAACACCTTGGGTCATCCTAACCGGGTACCAGCCACTGTTCAGGCTTTATCTCATTTAATTCACATCGGTGGTAGCACTGTCATCTCCATTGTTCAGAAGAAGTCACTGAGGGTCAGAGAGGCTCAACAAGCTGCCCAAAGTCTCAGAATGGGGAGGGAAGAGCTGACATTTGAATGAAAGTCCCCTTAACTGGTGGTCTTTCCATGGCACTCCATGGTCTCCTGGATGCCTCTGAAGTTGGGAGTTGAGAAGTGACTTTCAAAGGCAAATCTGGGAGGCCCAAACAGTAGGCAGCTGTGGGTCGTGGGCATAGATAATTATAACGTGCGCTGCGGTGGTTGCCTGAGCTGGGGCAGCAACCCAGGAGCTCCTCAAGGGCTTGGAGTTGTGAGGGAAGCAGCGTGCTGGAAAGTGGGGGCAGATGGGGATGTGTCAGCGAGTGTGCAGGCGGCAGAAAGGTGTGCAGTGGGCCAGGCCAAGGGGGCTGGGGGGAGATAACACCAGGTTATGTCAGCTGGAGAGGAGGCAGACCATACCACCAAGAAGGCCCTGATAACTTCATCTACTTCCTCAGTAGTCAGGACAGTTTTTGGAAATATCCTTTAGTACAAGAACAAAAGCCTAAGCCTGGTGGGCTCAGGACTCATGTATGCTGAGCCGGGCAGGACCAGGTGGGCAGGAAGAAGCAGATCCTGAAGGATCATGACCGCTTGTCATGAAATGATGTCAGGTTCTGGCAGAGAAGCTGGGAACACGCTTGAGCTCGCATGAAAACCCAAATGAAATGATCCACAGGGTCCTGGATCCGTCCTGTAAAAGCAACTCTTGTCAACCCAGGCTGAGTGCTGTGCTCAGGACCGGAGTTACAGAGCGCAGTCCCAGCTTTCCCGTCTCTGCCTGCGAGAGCTCCCAGTCCAGCTGCCGACAGACTCCCCAGCAAGGCACTGAGACCAGGATGAGTGACAAGCTTATTAAGGCAACTGTCCCCTCCTGGGATCTGCATGTGTCTGCCGAGCAGGGTTGCTACTAGCCTTCACAGGTGACAATGAAGGAAAATCCCCCCCCCCCCAGATGTGCACAGCTTTCGGCAGCACAGCTTTGCAAGTTCAGACCCCGAAAGCCCCCTCAGCTGGGTGCCTTTGTGCAGTGCATAAACTGCACAGCTGTGCATGGCGGTCCTGTGGACGGAAGCCCGTTTGTGTCAGGGACTGAGAAGCCCTTTGGGAGAGAGTCCGTCAGGAGGGAGGAGAGTGACAGACAGGAGTGTGTTCAGGAGTGAAGCTGGAGTGTGCTCAGAATGGTCAACTCTGCCTGGGAAGCACCCAGGAGAAGTTATTCAGGAAGACAAGGAGGAGTAGGGGCCTCTTGGGCAAAAGGAATAACATGCGGGGAGGCACAGAGGCATGAAATCTCTAGGCCATCTGGAGGGTGGGGTGCAAGACGGGGATGGTGGGGACGAGATGAGCAGAGGCCGGATGGCGGAGGCCCGGGCGTCTGTGCGTTGCTCTGTAGTTGAGGATGGGATGAGCCGGCCTGGAGAGAAAGGGGCAGCAAGGTGGGGGAAGCACGGTGGGGAGGAAACACTTCTTTTTGTAGGCTCCCTTCATATTTAGTCCCATCCCACATGAATGCTCTGCCCAGAGACCTTCCTCCACAGCTCTGAGCTCTGTCTCCTGCCCATTGTGCCTGCCCCTGCTGGGAGTCTTGGGACTAAAACTTGGGAACCTGACTCTCAACAGAAATGCCGCATCTGAGGAAGAGAGGTCTGATGCCACCTGTGTGTCTGCTGGGAGTAATGGGGGACAGAGACTGAGGGGTGGGGGGCGGTGCTTGGAAGGAGCCAGCCCTGTGCTTGGGCTGGTCTGAAAGATACTCCTCACACCTGCCTCCTGCTTGCGTAGACCTGGCTGTGGGCACTGTGTCCACCCCTGACGAGGGCACCAGGTTCCCCCCCTGCCAACCTGCAGAAGGGCCCAGCAGCTCCCACTCACCCCATGGCCAAGGCATTAGTTGCCGGGATGTCATGATTATTTACCCTCCTCCTGGTGGGTGGCCACATCTCGAGGACCCACTCCTGCCTCTCACCCATGTGCGTACCAGTGTGGGCCCAGGTTTGGCTTTCTGTAGCCAGAGAATTTAGCAATTTTCTTTTTTCTCTTGTGTTCCGGTTTCTCTTTTGGAAGGCACAGGAAAGAGGCTGGAAAGGGCCCCCTTGAGTGAAGCTGATCTGGAAGGGCTGAAAGTGTGCAGACAATGGTTGGTAGGCCAGGCTGGCTGTGTCCCAGGGGCTGAGCCCCACGCTGGGCTGCTCTAACAAGAACTTGAACTGAACCGAACCATGACCCCCAAATTGGAAAACACTGCCCTGATTCACTGAACCCAAAACCGAATCCAAATATTATTATTTTTCGACTGAACTCTGAATTGAACTGTTTTTTTTCCTAAATACCTACCAAGCCAGTTTGAACTAGACACAAACATATGTGTTTTCTGAAACTATTGAACCTGAACTTCCAAATAATCTCCTATCCGAGGGCGAAGTGAGACTTTATTTGCTTGAGAGTGTCCTATTCCCAGCAGGCTGGCAGAGTTTCACTTATGGCAGGAGTAACTCTCATTTGTTCAGCATTTTGACCTCCCTCCTCATCTTTAAATATAGTGGAACGCACAGATCTTAAATGTGCAGCCTGATTGGCCCTGACAGATGTGTATCCTCGAGGACCTGGTACCCGGTCGAGATCTAGAGCGTTTGCGTCAGCCCGGAGAGTTTGCCCCGTCCCGCTCCATCCCACCCCCAACAAACAACCACTGTTCTCATTTCTGTCTCCTTCTGCTTTTCATTTGAGGCTTAGAAACACCTACCCGCCGCCCCCACCACCCTGGAAAGAGGAAAAACAAATAAAATAATGCCCATTTTATGGATAAGAGAACTGAGGCTCAGAGAAATGCAGACGTCGTGCTTGAGCTCACGGAGCTAGGTGGTGGCAAGAGTTCGAATGACCCAGTTTTCCGGTTTCCCAGCTAAGTGCCCCCTCTTTCCATTTCCAGCCAGCTGCTGGACGGAGAAGCGGCTTTAGTACCTCCGTGGGCTTCCTAGGGAATGTAGCCCACCTCTGGCTTTCAGGGCACAGTGGGACTTGCTTGCCTCACAAACAGTGGTTTCACCTATTTTTAAAGATCTCTTGGCAAAGAGGGCCCTGCCTGTCTCGGTCCGGCGCTGGGCTGCCCCTGCAGATAGGACCTACTCGCGGGGCCTCTGCACACCCCTGTGGTGGTGGCCTGCACTGGGGTGCCTGTTCCCTGTCTCCAGCCTGCCTGTGTGTGGCTGTCTGTCGGTGTCTCTGGCTGCCTGTGTGTAGACAAACTGTATCTGACCCCCGAGGAGCAGTGTCTGTCTCCTCAAGCAGTCGAGCTAGAGAACATTGACCAGGTTCCCAGGCTGGTTTTCCTGGGGAAACATTTTCCAGAGCCTACAACAATGTTGCATTTGATTTGATTTTTCTCCCCCCTTTGCAGGCGATTGTGTGGTTTGGGGTGTTTTGCTCCTAGTTATAATCCAATAAAGAGCAGCTGCTGAGATTTTTCCAAGAGTGCTGCTTTCAACCGCCCTCGTTGAAAATGCTCTAATTTATTTCAGTCGCTTGTGGGAAAACCAGCCTCAGCTCAAAACAAAGGCGTCCTGTGCTGATGTAATTGCCCCGTGAGTCTCTCCTCAGGGCTCCAGGCTTGCTGATGGTCACTGAGGCGGCCCAGGAAGAAGCTTCCTTTCTAGATGGTGGCAGTTATCTAAAAGAACCTCTATTCCGAGCCTCTCAGGGGGCGCAGAGGCCCCGAGCCCAGAGTGGGGCGGGAATCAAGGTGTTCTTCACGGCTTGCCCATTTCCTGTGGCTCACAGGGGTCCGTTTGCGGGTCCATCACACCTTCATGTGAATTAATTGGATCATTTTTCTTTCTGCTTAATAATTAGTCAATCCCTGCCCATTGAGGGGCTAGAAGTTTGGGAGAAAGAATGGATTGAGAGAGAAGGAATTTTGGCTAAACAGACCTGTAGGGGGGCCCAGGTGGTGGCACCTGTGGGAGGGCATTTTGGGCACTTTGGTATGTGGCCGGGGGGGAAGAGATGCCAAGGGTAGGGGGTAGACCTCAGGGGCCCACCTATTCTCAGCTATCCAAGCTGGCCTGTTCTGTCTTCCATTCTGTCCAGGCGCCACCAGACCCCTGGCTAAGATGATTTCAGACCACCTACTCATTGACTTGGTCTGATTGTGTGAGATTTCTTCTTGTGAAGCCCAAGGGCCTCCTGGACTCCAAAGGCCAAAATGGCGGCTCCCATGGGAGAGTGATGTGTGAAACATTTTTGTTACTTAGCTCATAGGTAAGACTCTGACTGAGTTACACTGGGTGGTGCCTCCTGTCTGGTGATAACTGTGTTTCCAAGGGAGGGACTCTGGATGTGTGCTCTGGGGCTGGCTGTCTCAAAGGCCCTGTTTTCCATTTTGTTTGCAAAGGGATTTCCATAGAGCCACAGAGCTCTATTTTCTTCAAGTTAGAGGAAGTCACAGGCTGGTGAGCATTTGCCTGGGAGGTGCCCTTCCTCCCTGATGGGCCCCCCTCTACCCTAAAGCCATTCCTTCCCTAGAACCCCCTGGTGGGGCAGAATGAATGGGGGGGGGGCGGGCGGAGACTTGCACAGGCGAGCCCTCTTCTGGCCTTTGGTTCCTAGTGGCGACTTAGGTACAGGGTCCCAAACACTCAACAAGTACGGATTTCTAGGATTCACAGCCTTTAGAGATTCTGGTTTAGTCTACCTCGTGCGGGACTCAAGCATTTTTATTTAAGTGTCCATGTTCATTTCAAACCTTCAGAGAATTAAGAAAGTATAAACCAAAACGTTTCCGCCCCTCCAACAGTCACATTGAGCATTTTTGCAAACTTTCCAGTCTTTATTATTGTCCATACCTTTCTAGCTGGAGAAGTTCCACACGCCCACTTTGGTGTCTTTTTCCTTTTGCACATCATGAGTATTTTCCCGTGACATTCAGTATTTTCTGAAGGCATGTTTTGTGCAGGCCACACATAAGGGAATCTTTGTCTGCAAGTCTGATTACTTCCGTGGGCTGGGTTCTCGGGTGTGTGACAAAGCTCTAGAGTAGACTTCGAAATACTTAGCTTTGCGTGTTCCCTTGTGCCGGGTTCCACTCCCCTAATACACCCACCTCCTGCCCCTTCCAATGGGGAGCATTTGCTCATTTATTTTCTTAGTTTTAAAATGACAAAAAAGCTCATGCTCAAGGAGAACCAGTCAAACAGTGTGAAGGTGTGTGAAACAAAACAGCCAGTCCTTGGGTTTCCCCCGCTGAGCACGTCCCCCTGAGGACCCCTGGGTTAGGGATGCACCTCTCATTTTTAGTGTTACTAAGTTCCTCAGCTGGTTCTGCGGCATGGAAAGATGGGGAGATATCGTGGGGGACAGAGTAGGCTGGGAATCCGAAATCTGAGGTTCTGTCCTGGCCCCACCACTCACCAACCAGCCCTGGGAATGCGAGCATGGTGAGAAATCCTGGACCTCACCTCCTTTGCAGTGTAGGGATGATGACATCCTTGATGCCTGCCTGCCCAAAGGCTGTTCTGGGATTGGATTTAGCCCCATTGAGCAAGCAAACAAGCAAACAAAACAACAAAACAACATAAAACCAAACAAGATTTCTAGTTACATTTGAATTTCAAATAAACCGTGAGTAATTATTCAGTATAGATATGTCCCATGCAGTATTTCATTTTATTTTCTCTGGCAACCCTACCTGGGATGGAGCACGTGGAAGTGAGTTGGAGATGGGCCCTGGCAGGATGATTTCTCAGGGCCCCAGCTGGCCCTGTCCCTTTGGGTAGAGAGGGCTCCTTTCTCTCAGGGAGATCAGGGCTCATCCATCCTCGACAAGTGGAGGAGGGCAGAGGCCCTGGAGCAGCAGGGGCAGGGAGAGTGCACTGCTGTTTACTGAGCACCTACTGTGCGCCCGGCGGGTGGTAAACACTCCAGTCTCCATGCTTACCCCCTGCTTGTAGGTGCTAACCCTGCTCCTGACTCCCTTGCCCTCCCAGACCTCACCTCTCAGCACCCGTGTGCAATTCTTGCCTCGTCAGGCAGTATATGTGAAACTAATTCTGGGGCTTCGGCCGTTGGCTTTCTATACTTGTCTTCAGGTAGGCCCTGGGTCAGGAGTGGTTTTCCCCAAAGTCCCTACCTACCTAGCCTCCCCTTGGGCTCCTCGGATCCCACCAAGGCTCAATCTTTTATGCAGGTGTGAGTGGACGGCACTGGGGCTGCCATTTGAGAAGCCCCTGGACCCCAATCTTTATCTTTCCTTCTTGGGTGACTCACAGAGAGCTGATTTTCCTGGGCATCTCTGGGCAGAGGCAGGGGTCTGCACCCTTCCTCTCCTGGGGCCCCCTCCCAGGCTGCCAGGGCATGGCACTCTCCTGCAGTGCCTTCTGACCCCTCAGTAGCCCTCCTGGCATCCCCCGAACACCCCACAGACCTCCCCCACCTGCTAGCCACAGCTGCAGGGCTCAGGACTTTGTGGAACCCCATGAGACACAGATATATTCAAGTCAGAATGACTGAGTATGATATAACTCTGCTCTAAATTGGATGCCATTTTAACCTGTATACTATTAGAGACCGAGGGTATTTTATTTTATTTATTTTTAAAAAATTTTATTTATTTGACAGAGAGAGACACAGCGAGAGAGGGAACACAAGCAGGGGGAGTGGGAGAGGGACAAGCAGGCTTCCCGCGGAGCAGGGAGCCCGATGCGGGGCTCAATTCCAGGACCCTGGGATCATGGCCTGAGCCGAAGGCAGATGCTTAACTAACTGAGCCACCCAGGCGCCCCCTGAGGGTATTTTAGTAGAAACAAATGCACAGGGAGGGGAACACTTACATTTGGAAACGTTCTACCCTCCGAGAGTTATTTCCCTCAAGGGCAACACACCTGATTCCAGGAACTGAGTCCGAGAACGTCCTGGAGACTCACACTGTCCCTGTGGCCTCAGTGTCTCCATCCCATGGAGGTTAGTAATGCCAATGAGTGAAGCACAACTCTTTGGATGTGTTCTCTCTCCTGGATAAATAAAGTCACTGCATTACTTCTGTCCCATCAGTAAGGATGGTAATAATACCTCAGATTTATACAGCATGGTATTTTTTTCTGATCCGTTTTATTTATTTATTTTTAAAGGTTTTATTCATTTATTTGAGAGAGAGAGGGAGGGAGGGAGAAGAAGGGAGAGCGAGGGAGAAGCAGGCTTCCCGCGGAGCAGGGAGCCCGATGCGGGTCTCGATCCCAGGACCCCGGGAACATGACCTGAGCCGAAGGCAGGCGCTTAGCCGACGGAGCCACCCCGGTGCCCTTTTTTGATCATTTTAATATTTGAAACAACATTGAGAAAGCAGAAGCCTCTTTTCTGCCCCCAGTTCCGTTCCCTCTATTTCTCAGTTGTCCACGCTGAGCAGTGTGGGTTATAATCTAGACCTTTCCATCTGTACATAAGTATGTCTGTGTGAGTGTTTTGTTTTGGACCTGGCTGGCCTCACACTACCCATATCCTGATCCCGCTTTCCTCGCTTAGCAAATAGACGGTGAGCCCACAGTCCTCTTTTATCCTTGCCCGTGGTCTGTCCCGCCCCGTGTGGCCGAAGCTTTGTTCCGGCAGCCTTCCCCTCCCGCCTGACACTGAGGGTGCGCCCAGCTCTGCTGCTGTTGGGCACCAGCTGCGAATACCCCTGTGTTGGCCGGCACCTAACTGGTCATGAGCCGACCTATAGAAACTCATCCCCGTCTGGAATCTGATGGGCGTAGGTCAAGCATCATCCCTCTTCTTTACCGACGGAAAGCCAGAGCACAGATGCGCCAAAGTCGTGTGGCTTCGAAGCCAGTAAGGCACAGTCTGCTGGCATTTGGGTCCCCGGCCCCAGGCCCTCTTGCTTGGAACCCGCTTCTCACGCTTCAGTGTGCACACGCGTGCCCTGGGGATGGTGTGACAATGCGCATTCCGATCTAGCCGGTCCGGGGAGGGCATCCTTCCCCTAAGCTCCCACGTGGTGCTCGCGCTACCGGTCTGGACCACACTTGGAGCAACTAGGTTTTCCTGTAGGTAGTATCACTAGTGTCTAGAAGACGTTTGCAGTGTGGGGGCCTTGGCTGACCTCCAGTCTGGTGGGCACTTGGACCACAATCACTGTAAGTGCCAGAGATCAGAAGTACCCACTGCACACATGATGTTAGAGCCAGAAGCACCCAGGAGACCAGCTAGTTCAGAAGACTGAGGTTGGGGTCGGGGAGCCAGGGCTGAGCCAGAGGCCAGGACTCTGGATCACGTGGGTCTTTTCCATCTGGGGATGCCGGGGACTGGCTACTGGCAGCTGGTGGCTGCTGGATCCCAGCCCCCATCCCCTGTCTGAGTTCCCTCTCCCTGTGTCTCGCCATCATGGCAAAGCTCGGTTTGGAGAATTGACCAGGGAAGATGGTTTAGACAGTGAAGGTGTTGGGCATGGCCCGTCTATGCAGAGAGGTACTCCCCTGGGCTTTTTTTTTTTTAAAGACTGATTTGAATTTAATGACAAATATTCCATATTGATCGCTGAACACTAGAACGCTGTCTAAATGCTTATGACTGTGCCCAACTTCTGGGCCTGTTCACGGGAGGGCTGGCCATTTCCTGGGTTTGGCAGCCAACACTCCTTTATCCTCTGTCTGCCAGCATGCTGGCTGCACCCTCCTGACCATGGAACCAGCCATCTATCCATCTATCCAAAATGTCTTTCGCTTTCCTGCCATGAGCCAGGAATGGCCCTATATGCCATAGGGATATTCAAAGGTGAATGAATCAGGTCCTTGCCCTCAAGACAAGGGAGAGAAGTCAAGATACAAATAACTCTAAGAACATTGTTCTCACTGTCCCAGTTTCCAAATCATACTCACATCCTCCATCTCATTTAGTCTTTAAAATCAGAGTTTGGGTCCTTGCGAGAGAGGGTGGCTGAGTCAAGCCACGTGCCACCAGTGGTCATACCCCCAACACCTCGTGGGGGCTGGTTCTGTGTGGGGAGTTGCTGAAGGCCCTAAGTGATGGGGGCCCTCGGGGGGAGGAGGGATGAGAGGACAAGACAGCTGGTGTCAAAGCTCCTGCAGAGGGTTCAGGTTCAACATGGGAAGAGATTCTGGGAACGTAGAGACCTGTCTGTCCCTCCCTGGGCAGGTGGGACTGGGGAAGATATTTGCCCACAGTCATGCTGCATCCAGGGCAGAGCTGAGGCAGGTCCACTTCTCCCTGCCCCGTCCCTGTCCAGCCTTCCAGCCGTGGAACCTGAAGGTCAGACCCTGGTTGCCCTGCGTGCCTCTTCTGGCTGGTATCCTTCTGCACCTCCTCCTCTCAATTTAGAGTTAAATTGCTTTTTTAACGTCATGACTTTGGGTTAATAACCTTGAATGAGTCAGGTTAAAGATCAGCCCCTCACTAAGTGGCTACTCCAGTAAAGTAACCGAGGGTTTTGGGGCTGGGCTACTGAATGCCCCATTAAGGTTCACATGGATGTCTGGGCCACTGGGGGCGTGAAGATGCTGGCTGGGCATGCTGAGGGGAGGGCAGCTGCTTAAATGGTGGGTGTGAGGTGTTGGCAGTGGCTGGTGCCTGCCTCAAAGATGTGGGTGAGGTGGAGAGAATGGGGGGCCCCCAGAGCAAGTCCTGCTCTCCTCATAGGCACTCCGCACCTCCTCTGCATTCAGGCTTGCAGGTGGGGGCTTGTCCAGTGGTTTCAGTGGGAGGCGGTCGGGGGAGAAGTGGTTTCGTTGGTGTTGACACCCCACCTCCCACTCCAGCCTATGGAAGCTGGGGGTGGTGCTGAGAGGGGTCCCCACCTGTGGTGCTGATGGATTCCAGCTGTGCTCCTGTGCCCCCGACTCCGTGAGCTGCTAAGTGGGGCTCGGGGTCAGGGGAGGCCTGGCAGACCTTTGAGTTCTCATGGGCCCTGTAATGAAAACCAACACTCAGCAGATCCCAGTGTTTGCCCCAGGCCTCTGTCCTTGTGCCTTAGGGGTCTGGAGTTGCCGAGGGTCTCTTCAATATTTACACTTTGCCAGCACCCCTGGGAGCACCTTCTGCCATCTGCTCACAAGCCACGTTCTAAGGCCCTCACGTATCGCCCCTCATTGGATGCTCCTGTTTCACAACGAGGAAGGCAAGGCTGAGGGAGGCTGAGGGCCATGGGTGGGCCACACGACTGCAAGAGGCAGCTGGGGATTGCGAAGGTCTGCCTGACTTGCAGCTGATGCTTCTTCCATGTCGGTCAGATTTCTAGCATTTAGACTAGATCGTGGGGGAATGTGCTCACTGTGACATGCCTGGCCTTGGCAGCTTCCTGTTTGGTGTATGTTGAGATTCTGTAGCCCGATGCTCATTGTCCCTAGGCCGGGGATGGGGGAAGGGAAATGTGGAGTTGGGGTCCTCTGGTTCTGCATCCGCTCCTGTCTCTCCGTTTCTGGCTTCACTGAACCTTGGACTCCTGAGAAGGAGAAAAGAGGATATTAACCATGGGTGACTCCCTCCTGTTGCCCCGGTGCTGTTGCTTTTTCACACAGGGAAAACTGGGGTGTGGGAGGAGGTGGTTTGCCCCCAAGCTACTTTCAGGAGGGTTGCAAGAAGTTCTAGCTTTAGGGGAGTAGTGTTGCCTGATAACTGTGTATCTGGCCTCAGTCATTCTGTGCTGGCTCAGTTATTTGATTTATTTAACCCGTATGTGCATGTGCGTGTGTGTGTTGACATGGGCATAATTAGTATACAAGTGTGTATGGCACCTGAGGACTTGAGCTATTGATGTATCTTGGGGCAGGTGGGAATCCTTGGGAATGAAGGTTTCTTGGAGGCAAGAACTGAGCTCTGAGTTTTCTATAGCTCCTCATCATGGCCTGACAATGGGTGCCTTTGCTGTACCCCAGATATGCATCTAAAACATGTGTGTGTTATTAGGTTTCCTGAATGCCCATAACTTAATACACTAGGAGAAAAGGGATGGGGATGGTTCCCCTGCAAAGAGAGGGATCGTTTTTGTATTTGGGGCTAAACCTTCTGTACAGTGATCTCTGAAGGAAACACTTGACAACTGGACATCCTAAAATGAGAGGCAGCTTGACAATAACAGGGCTTCTTATCATTACGGGTGGGGTATGGACTATGGTGAGGCAGGGGTCCTGGGTTTGGGGCTGCGACAATCTGTAACTCAGGGTGAGTTGTGTCACTCTGGGCCTCGGGGCCAGCATGTCCTCGGAAGTGAGGCAAGGAAGCCCGCACTTCCCAGATTTTACTGTGCACATCAAGTCCCTGGGGAACTTGAGGAAATGCAGGCTCTGGTTCAGTAGATCTGAGGGGCTTGAGAGCATTTCTTTTTTTTTTTTTTTTAAAGATTTTATTTATTTGTTTGAGAGAGAGAATGAGAGAGAGAGAGAGCACATGAGAGGAGGGAGGGTCAGAGGGAGAAGCAGACTCCCTGCTGAGCAGGGAGCCTGATGCGGGACTTGATCCTGGAACTCCAGGATCATGACCTGAGCCGAAGGCAGTCGCTCAACCAACTGAGCCACCCAGGCGCCCCTTGAGAGCATTTCTAACCAGTGCCAAGTGAAGCTGATCCTGCTGCTCCACAGGCTATGCTTGGAATGACAAAGCTCTAGAAAGTCGCCAAGGGTCCTTTCTTTCTTTCTTCTTCTTCTTCTTCTTTTTTTTTTTTTTTAGGCAGCGAGGGGCAGAGGGAGAGGAAAATCTCAAGCAGGCCTGACTTGGGGCTCTATCTCATGACACCGAGATCATGACCTGAACCAAAATCAAGAGTCAGATGCTTGATTCTTAACCGACTGAGCCACCCAGGCGCCCCAAGAGTCCTTTCCACGTGAATGTCCCGAACTACGGTTTTGAAGTGGGCAAGCAGAGCTGGGGTCCTCCCATTTCAGAGGTTTCTCAAGCACACAGCACTGGACCCAGACGTCACACACACACATCACAGGAGCAGAGAGACAAAGGCAGAAAGGATGGAAAACTGGGCAGTGGACACCATGTGGCCGGGAGCAGACAAGGCGAGGGATGCAGAGCATAGTAAGAACAGAGGAGGAGAGACTTGGGCACAGACAGAGACAGGGAGACACAGGGAAGGAGGACAGCTTCCGAGAGCACAGATGGAGAGTGGAGGGAAATGGGGGGGCATGGGGAGAAGTGGAGGGTCCCAGTTCTGCCTCCTTCAGTGGTGGAGTGTGCTGCCCCAACCTCCTGGTCCCCTGGGGGGTGACACCGCCTTCAGATCTAATCACAGCAGCTCGAAGCACTGAGGGGTCCCATTATTTTATTTCTCATGTTTATATTTGAAAAGAGATTTTCCCTCCCCTGCCTTTCTCCTCCCCATCACCAGACTCCAGCCACCATCCCAGGCCCAGAAAGGTAGGACAGACGCCCTCCCCCATTAATCAGAGCTGAGGCCCGTGTAATGGCGGTGAGCACGGGGACTGCAAGCTACTGTCTGATTGAACATTAGTCATGCTGCACGTTACATTCTCTAATGAGAAAATTATTCCAGATTGCCTCGAGGGATGGTTGTGATTAAACTATTTGCCTTGACTTCCTCTGCTAAATTGAACGTGCACAAGTGCACACACACATGCTCACACACACACATACACACACTCACAGAGTCTCCCCAGTTAGAGATGCTCACCCAGAGCCTTGGAACAGGGTAGGTACAGCCTCTGAATTCCAGAGGCTTCCCAATCCCAACCTGTTCACAGCTTGCCTTCTCCTGCTACAGTTTGAAGACAGCGAGGCTCTGAGGGGGGGGGGGGAGAATTAGTGGGGCCATATCATTACAGCAAGGCCCCAACTGCCCACATTCTGAAAGGGGCTCGGTTTCTCTGGGTGAGCTTCTCCTGGGTGTCAGATGTCTGTCTCTTAAAAGGAGAGTAATTTTTTTCCAGGCAAGAATCTGGGGCTCTTTTCAGATCCTTCTTTATTTTCTCTACTCTGTAGCTCCAATTTTATTTGGACCTCCTTCCTATGCATAAGCTGGGCCAAGCCATTAATATGCAGCCCCTGTTTGCTGTTACAGGTTTTTGAAGCATATTTCAAAAGAGAACCAAAGCATACTATTAAATGAGTAATTCATAGGAACTAGAAAGTTTTTCTACAGAATTTATAACATAAAAAATCTCCCAAGAGCGTACGTGGTCTTGGTTATTGGGACACCAATGTACCACTTCTCCAGTTGCTTCCTCTTTAAGTCCTGGCCAGATTTCAAGGTCTAGCACAAATGTTCCCTTCTCTGGGGTCCCTCTCTGACTGTCACCTCAGTCACAATTGAGCTCTCCCAATTCTGGGCTCTTACCATTTTGTCTTTAGTTGATGGAACTACATGAACGTTTACTGAGTACCAGATGAGTCAGCTTTTGCTAGGTTATTCTGTGTCAACCAATAACCCCAACTTCTCAGTGGTTCATTCTGGGATCCAGGCTGAAGGAGCAGCACCAAGAGGGAAAAAGAGAGCAAACTTGGGTGGCTCTTAATACTTATGCTCAGATATGGCATACGTGACTTCTGTTTGCCTCCTATTGGCCAAAGCAGGTCATGTGACCAAGCCTGAAGTCAGGGGAGTGGGGAGGAAGACTTCCTCTCAGGAGGGAGGGCTACCACAAGCACCTCCATTTATGGGGGTGATGTGTCCTGGGTATACCTGGAAAAATTCAGCACCCTCAGACTTATCTGGAGTAGTTTCGTGTCTATTCTTAGCATTCTACCAAAATTCCCTCACCATGATCATTATCACACATAGCGATTCTTCTTTCTCTTTTTTAGAGAAATTGTGTGCTGGCAGCATATGCTTCTGTCAACCACTCTCCTCTCAGCTTCTAGATGAGTTTTCTCCTGGTTCTTCCTATGCCTCTGGCCACCTCATCTCGGTCTCTCTGGGCCCATCTCTTCCCCTATCTTTTATATTCCTCATAGTGTTATGTTCCCTTTGGGTTGGGAAGTCTCTTCCTTTGAGTTGATGTCAACTTCCTCTTCTATATCTGTGGCCATAAACTCGTTTTCCCTGCTAAACTTGGTCCTCCTCTTCTGTGGCAGATCAAATATGGCCGCACCTTCTTTGTAGCCCCTCCTATCAAGAAGTGAAATCTACTTCTCCTCCCCTTGAATCTGGGCTGGCCCTGTGACTCTGTGAGAGTCTGAAGCCTAGGCCTGGGAAAAGCCAGCTGCCATGTGAGGAAGCCAGTCTAGCCTGATGGAAGGTGAGAGGTGGGGGAGAATCAAAGTGCCCCAGCTGACAGCCAGTGCCAACCGCCAGGCTCAGGAGTGAGGCCAGCTTGGACTTTCCAACCTAGCACATCTTCCAGCTCAGTACCGCTGAATGAGTGAGCTCAGACAAAGCTGGCAGAGGAGGCGTCCAGCTAACCCCCAAACCACAAGCAACCATAAATCTTTGTTGTTTTAAGTTCCTAAGTTTTGGGGTGTGTTATGAGCAATAGATAAGTGTAGTATCCCATATCGCCCAGATTGGTTAGTGGCACTGCCACCTAACCAGCCTTCTAGTCTCAAAACCTGGGGGTCATCCTGTCACCTCCATCTTCCTCAACTCCACATCCAACAGGTCAATAAGCCCTATAAAAGTGATCTGAGTGGGGGGTGGGAGTTGTTCAATGAGTACAGCGTTTTAGTTTTGCAAGATGAAAAAGTTCTGGAGATGGCTTACGAAACTATGTGAATACGCTTAATTCTACTGAACTGTACACTTGAAAATGGTTAAGATGGTAAACTTTATATGTATATATTTTACCATAATTTAAAAAAGTGATTTAAGTATCTTCTGGTCTGCCCCTCTTCTCAATCCCTACTTTCCATGCTGCTTTCTTCCTGAGATGTGGCTCCAGCCCTGACACTTACTTTAAAACCCAGTGTCTCCCCTTCTGCCTTCAGGATAAAATCCAAATCTGCACTAGGCAATGGAAGGTTCCCTCTCTTGGTCTGCTCTCATGTCCATTATCTACCTTCTGCTCTTACTAACGTCCTCCTACTATCTGGGTGCATTCCAGGCCCTTCCTTACCTCCATACCTCCAAGCCTTTCTCAAGAAATTCCTTCCACTAGCATGCCCTTAGTGGTTTTTATTCAGCATTAGCAACATCTCTTAGGTCTTCAAAGGGTCCTGTTTTTAAATATAAGTGAGGTTACCAATATATTCCAACTCTTAATTTTTTTCTTTATCCTTTGGCCTAGTATTTTAATTCTGAAAATCTAACCTATGGAAATAATACCAGTGCCAAACAACCAACAGACACCTTGAGGTGGATGGCTGGGAGTAGATGAGAAGGATGGGAAATAGAAGCCATGGTCTATCATGAGAATCATGTCATATCACAGGATATCCACATGTAAAAACATTTTGTCACGTGTAGCTTCAGCAGGTGTCTAACATTTACCTTGTGATGGTGTCTTGCTGAGCACTTCCAGTCAATATCACTAATCCTTACCACACCCCCTGGGGGTGTGAGGTGTTGCTTACTATCACCATGTTACAGATGAAGAAGTTAAGGTTCAGCCAGGAAAGGTAATTCCCCTCCCTTTTACTGAGATGTAATTGACATACAGCACTGCATAAACTTAAGGGGTACAGCATAATGATCTGACAAGGTAATTTTGGAAAATAAACTTTTTTATGGAAATATACGTATGGAGGAGTACACACATCTTCTACAGAGAAAGCTGTCATGAGAGAAGAGATTTGTTGAAGAATCATATGCCTCCAAGATGTCAAGTAGCAGGTAACTTGCCTAAAAAAAAAAAAAGAATAATTAGGTCTGGTGATTGAACACCTTGACAGCTTAGCACAAAGTGAACACATCCATTGACCACCACCCAGAACAAGACATAGAACACCACCAGTGCCCCAGAAATGTTCCCCCTTCCTCGAACCCTGCTCTCCTTCCCAAAGATAGCCATCATCTGGCTTCTAATGCACAGGTGAGGCTGTTGGCCTGGTTACTCCCTGAGTGAAGGGACCAGTGTCTTTCTACTACCCATAACATGAGCCCCTGAAGTGCACAACATTCCCACAGGGGCAGTGATAGGAGGGCTAGGCCTGACCCACAGTTCTGCTCTGTCCTGGCCCTGACTTTGCTGGGTGGAGGTGCAGGCATCTGTGTGTCTAGGGAGAAGGCCATGCATTTCTAGCAATCCGAGAAGGGCCTGTCAGGGGAGCAACTCTCTTTTTCTCTATCACATCCAGGGGCTTGTCTTTTAGGCATGTGCATGGGGTCACACACACACCCACACACCCACACACACACACACATTTCCTGGTGATCTATCTATAGCGTGAAGTCTGCTTTCAACTGCAAACCTTCCTGATAAATGTCTGATTTCTCCCGGAAAGCTGTTGTGAACTTCATGTGAGGAAAGCTTTCAAAGTGACCCTCCATTTAAGCCTGGAGTCAAAGCCTTGTGTGTTTTCTTTCCTTTTCTTAACTGGAAGGTTATGTGTTTCTTAGCTACTGGTCAGACTGGATGAGACTGCCAAAAAGCTTTCAGGGAATTTCCTCACCGTGTAACAAATTTATGAGTCATATGAAAAACTGGGAAATGCTTCAACCAGCTGCCTCTCATTGACTCACAGCCTTTTTTACAACACCTTAGTGCTGGGGCCTTGGATGGAGCCAGCAGAAGGGTTTATTATAACTACAAATGGCCTGACATTGCCTGGGAAGAGGCTGTGTTGAGCTTTCATCTTAGCTCCACTCTCCTGTCCCCCCCAGCAGAAAGCTATAAAAGGTCTCTGAAACGCTTCAGACACTAAAAGGCCAACCACAGAGGTCCTGCTTATTCCATAAAGGCCAGGCAGATGGATAGGTGGGTGGATGGATGGATGAAGGCAGATTTGGGGTCTTATCCTCCGTCTCTGCCTAGATGATCAATGGGTAGCTCAAACTTAACATACCTGAAACCGAGTTCTGATCTCCCCCCAACCCATGCTGTCCTCCCCATCTTCGAAAATGCTCCCTTCCTCTGGGCCAGATTGCATTTGCCAAAGATGGCTTTGAAAATGTACCTGATGCCCCTGCCATGCTTTTCTGTGATAAGACATTGCTGCTCCTTCATTGAGAGGTAAAGTTCATTTTCCACGCCCTTGAAATAGGTGAGGTTCTGCAGCTGTTTTGACTAATAGAATATGGTAGAAGTGGCGCTGCCCCAGTTTGGGGCATAGCCCTTAAGTAGTCTGGCAGCTTCTTCTTCCTGCCTCCCGCCATCATGTAAGAGGTGCAGCTGCCCAGGGACCACCATGCTGTGAGAAGAGAAGGAGAGAGAGAGAGAGAGAGAGAGAGAAAAGAAGAAGAAGAAGAAGAAGAAGAAGAAGAAGAAGAAGAAGAAGAA